>NW_008591391.1:0-65978 GCF_000691845.1 Merops nubicus
AACCATTACAGCAGGACTTGCATTTCAGTGGGAGGCTTGTGCCTTGCTTCCCAGAGGACCTCAATATTAAGGATGGTGCTGTATAAAAGGTGCTGTGTGATATAGGGAGGTCTCCTGAAGGGTTGGACTCGTTGACTCTGAAGAGCAGCAGATCCAAGGTCCTTGTCTATGGCTGAATTAAGGCTGCATTTAAAACCCCACCTCCCACGCAATACAGCCCTAATTACTGCTCATAAACCCAATTAGCCAGGGCTCATGATGTCAAACACCACCATGCACACATCCCAGCAGGGACAGGAGGCATTTCTGTTTGGCTTTGAAAATGGAAGATGTTGGGTAAAACCATCTCTTCCACCGGGAATGGAGCAAAGCAATAAATAACATGATGAAGGGAATGGAAAGCTTTCTGGTGGGACGTGCCATCCGTTGGGCACTGGAACAGGATGGGCTTTTCCCTGGTGGGGAGCACAGAGTTTTCTGGGCAGGCGTTTGCATGAAAAGGGACTTGTTTGTGCAGGCAGCCTGGGGAACCCTCTGCTTGCCTCAACACAAGGGTTGCTGTCTGCTGCAGACAGATTTCCAACCCATGCCTCTGTCCATCACAGATGTTGTCCAGGGGGCCCAATCCACTTCCAAAACTCCTTTTCAGCTGGGGTGGACCCGGTGCCAGGGAAAGCAGGCAACAGCTATGGCTGTAGGCAGAGCACCTCCCCTCCTGGTCCTAAAAGCATGGAAATCACACCAAAAATAGTTACCCCTCGTGGGTGCTGTCTCTCTCTAACCTTTGAGATGTGGCAGCACTCACAACAAAACCTTGGTCTTGAAGTGAGGAGACTTTTCATCCCAAATGGGCTACATCTCAGCAGAAATGCCTCATTTTTACTGTTTTATCAGTTGGAAGAGATTTAAAGTGGAGGTGGGCTCTGGTGATACATCAGAGCTTATCCTCAGTCTCCTCAGCACCAAAATCTTCCAGCCTGAGGATAAGGAAGAGGAAAGACTATGCCTCCTCCCCATTGGATGGCTATAAGGCAGGAGAGCTTTCCCAGGGAAATGATTTTTGTTTTCTTCCCCCTCATTAAACCTCTAAGTTTGTTTACTGGCTTTCCTCTCACTGAGCTGCCTGATGGGAAAGGGTTAGTTGCTCTCTTTTCCTCCTGGAGTACCCCAGATGGTCACGGGGTTGCAAACACATCAATAAACTTCTCTTCTCACCTTTAATGCCTATTTATTTGAGTAGGAACACAGCAATATAGGGACATAAAACCCCCCATCAGCTGTGCTGCATAGAAGGCCACCTAGGTCTTTTGGCAGGCTCCTCTTGCTGTTGGCTGAACCCTGAGGTCCCTGTTAATGGGATAGCACTGTTTATTATCTCACAGAGATCATTATAAATAGATGCTGGTAAAGATAATGCCACGCTGTAAATAAAGGCATTGTATGAAATCACAATATTTAACTAGCTGCTGTTGAGGTATTTCTTTTCCAAAGAGTTCAACAGCCAACGGTTGGCTGAGGCAAAACCATCCAAACCATCCCAGTGACAGATCCTTCCTAAAAACACTTCCATTTATACAAGGAATAGTTCCTTGCATGGGTCTTTTTTTATCAGGTTCAGCGGATGTATTGATTCAGAACCTCTAACAGATACAAAACTTGTCATTTTTAAACCCTTCCAAATCTTATAACAGAAAGTTTGTTCCTCAAACAAAAAAAATAGAGACACAGGAGACATAAACAGGTCATCTTGGAACCATTATTTCTTACCAGGCTGTACACTGAGATTCAGATTTATTAGTCTGGAGACAAACGTCTCTCGGGGGGGGGATGGAAACTGGTTGCTGGCATTTTAGGTACCACATTCACTGCAGAAAATATAAACTTAGCAAAAAATAGGAAGTCTACCCCTAAAAAAATGACTACTCTGTTTCCCTCAGGAGTGCCAGACTTCATCAGATTCCCAACACGCCTCCCCTCTGGTTCCTAAATGGGTGGAAACCAAAAATTACTTGCAGATTGTCCCTTCCCCAGGATTTGATGGCATCCCCCTTGGTACAGTGGCTGGCCTGGCTCAGAAAGGAGCTTTGCTCACCAAGGATCTGAACAGGACGATTCAGGATCAATGGGGGCCCTGAGGTCCAACAGAACAGCTCCTAAGGAAACACTAGAGCCTGCACTGCTGGCCCAAGCTGTGTGTAGCCTTGGTGGACATTGCTTGGAGAAGTGGATTGATCAGTACCTGCCATGAGACCATGAAAATGTCTATGAGAAAGAAACAGAGCAAAGCCACCATGGAAAATGGTTCTATTCTCAGTGAAGAGCTGTACACAGGTAGGACAAATCTCAGACTTTCACCCTTGCCAAGTGATTCCCATATCAACTCTTGCAGAGATCGAAATCCCCAGCTTGCATTCTTTGAGCTGTCAAAGCAACCCTCAGCACCAGGATGAAGTTATAAATATGCAGGATGAAGGATTTCACTGAGCAGACCCTAGAGGAAACCTGCTTTGGGCAGAAGCAGCAGGATGATAAGTCAACCAGGGCAAAAGGTCTGATTGCTATTTCCCTTCCAGAGAATGGGAATAGTCATCTGGGCAGAGAGGAGCACTTATTGTCCCGAGACAGCCTGCAGCTTTCCCCTCTAAAATACCTACTCCAACAAGAAGCAGCAGATGTTTCATGTAAATCTGCCATAGGACAGAAATGGCCAGAATGTCAGATGACCAGATGTACAGATAGGGATGGGGAGATGGAGGAAACTGCCTTTCCCCTGGAGGGGTACCAGGAAGGAGTTTTCATTAGCAGTTTGGATGCAGGAAATGCAAAGCTATGAGAGCTATTAATAGAAAGGTCCTCTTACATGGATGATGGAGAAGAGTGGGCCTCCAGGAATGAGGAAATAACAAATCATAGATCCACAGAGGCTCTTCCACCCATGAGTGAAGCTGCAAGAAATTCCTACCTGTGACTTTCTACTAGGAGAGACAGCCCAGGCTGCTGGTCTTGCACTTTTCAAACTCTCCCATCTTCAGGAAAGAAGGAGAAGATGCAGTTTGGCTGCAGAGATGCTCATGAGAACATCGACCCAGAGACCATGAGGCTGCTTAGGGCTAAGACAAAGAGGCTTTTTGAGAAAGGTGGCTGTCTTTGGGTAGTGAAGAGAGTGTCCCTGAAGGTGGGATGTGAGTTTTGGGGGAGTAAAGGATGGCTTTTCAGGAATCTCATCATGGGTGCCAAGGTCTTGCTGACCCACATGCGGTGCTGGGTGAATTTGGGTGCTGAACATGGAAGCAATTTAATACAGGTTCTTAAAAACTGAATAAAATCCTCTGCTTCATCACAAACCTGGTCTAGTGGGAGGTGTCCTGGCCCATGGCAGGGGTTTGAAACTAGATGATCTTTCAGGTGCATTTCAACCTAAACCATTCTATGATTCTATGTCTGTGTCAAGACAAAAAAGAAAAGTCAGGAGAGTATTTTACCTTAAAAAATGCATAAGGCAGTAGAGCATTCCTAGGGCTTGTCCTGCAGGGACTACTCCTCACCTTTTCCCAGCTGCTAATGTTTTTTATGATCCCAAAGATTTACTCTTCTCCTTAATTTCCTCGTCTGTGAAATGGAGATAATACTTAGCTACTGCACAGATTAATGTCAGGCTGCTGCAGAGATGTAAAACACTCTGCTAGGACTACGTAATTACATTATTATGGTCCTGTAATAACACAGGCAAACCTATTTCATTTAAGTGTTGGCAAGGGGAACATCCCACTGTATGCAAAAAGTTCATGCAATTTCTTTCCAGCCTGCTAAAACAGCAAAATCATTCCACCTAGTCCCTGTGGCAGCAGCATTTACAGCAGTTAAAAATAGCAAAGCAAAATTAGCTCAAAATAATGAAAGCAGAGTATTATATTGTTGTGCTAAGCTGTTGAGTAGGTGGCGTGGAGGGAGAGAGAAAAGAAAAACAACAACAATAAATTGCTGGAGACTGCCAGTAGAATATAGATATTAAAGAACTTTTGGGGCAAAATTTCAGTTTTCCACGATTCTGTGTATCTTTCAGATACTTTAGCTGATGTGATGGAGGTAAATGACCATTTTATGTCATTCACAAATATGTCACCATTTCCATTTTTCACCTGTCCTCACAGATCTGGGTCCACCCAAACTAAAAGCAGGGGAGTATCTAAAGGAGGAGAAACATGATGGAGATAGAGAAGGCTGCCCCAACCTAAGGGTGGATGGACACCATCTGCCCCTCCACCATCCTGCCAACTGATTTTTGATTCATCAAGTCCCATCTAAGATGGAAAAAATGGTGCAAATGGGAAAAATCTGAAGGACCGGTTTGCTAAAGCTGATTTATAGAGGACATCTTCCTCCTGGTTGATGTGGTGACCTTCACAAACACTTGTCTGTGCCCTGAAGAGAAAATGATGGCTCGTACAGAATAAAGCAGATTTCTCCAGCTTGCAGGAAGACACAGGAACAAATGCTCTATATGGGATGAGAATTATTTCTGATGACTTTAGCAACAACTTTGCTCTGAATAGTTTGCACTGGTCGTTAGTGGTCTCTGTTGGATGCTGAGTCAACAGGTTTTTGGGGGTATTAGTCAGTGAAGTTGTCTCTTCCTAATTATTTTCCTGGATTGAAGGTGTTTCACATAGAAAATCATTTCAGGAAACCAGGAACTTCAGTGTGAGGGCTGCAATATCCATAGGGGCCATCTGTGGAAATCCACCCCAGGCCACTGAGGGGTGGTGAATCCTTTCTCTGGAAGCATCCTTCACTTAACATCTGATGTCCCTCAAGCCAAAACAAGACCAGTTGAACATTACTTTACAGAAGTCAGCCCACTGAGGGCCACTGTGGTTTCACCTGGCAGGGTTGAGGTTGTGCACTGCTGAAACAGAGGTGCAAAATGTGAGCATCTTGCATGCTAGGGGGGAGGGGGGAAGGGAAAAAAAAAAAGGAGAGTGGAGAAATATGGTAGATTTTAGGAAAAATAGACCAAGTATTTTTCCATCTTGGCCTGGCCCTGTTCAGAATGTGTGATTTTACTGGCCTGTGCCAAGGGCTCATTTTTTGGGGGTTATTTTTGTTTATATAAAGGAATATATTTCACTGTCAATATTATAGCAGAGAAGAAAATCTTCTGGAAGAGACACATGTGTGCAGTTGCTGGGCATTGTAACCTCTTCTTTTTCTTGCTTTCTATTTCTCAGCAAGCTCTGTGCTCTCTCACTCCTGGAAGCAACAACAGCTCTCAGGCCAACAACCAACTTTCTTTTCTTCCTTCCTGAGGAGCTTTCAACTTTGCTTGCTGTCTTCAACAGCTCAGTGCCATCAGAGGTGAAAAAGGCCTTTAACTGCTTCCTCTGGTGGTATGATTGAAGGATGCTCCATTCTAAAAGGCATCGCCAACCATGCTTCTTGGGTAGCTGATTGACAGGGGCATTGTCAGCTCCCAGCTGGCCCTGGATGGACAAGCACCTGAATTCACCTGCAATTGAGGAACATGCATCACTGCTTGACAGCCTGAGCCCCATTAGCAGAGGAAGGGTCATTAAAGAAGCAAACTGCTGGCTTGTTCTTGCCACGACCGTGTTTCGCATGGTCCAACTAAAACAAATGTCCAAACTGACATTCCAAGCATAATAAAGAGGTTTCCATATCCGTTGCACTTTCGTTGCACAACACCCTTCAACAGAAGTGTTCAGCTAATGGAAAACCAAAAATGGCTCAGAGAAAAAAAAAAAGAAAAGAAAAGAAAATCACCCATTTCTTCAACATCCTCTTTGCTTTCAGATGAGAAAGGAAAGGGGGATGTAGAGAAGAATGCAAAGAGCAAACATCTTAAAATGCCAACGAGAGCCTTTTGGAAGCTGATTAGAACCATTTGTGTGTGGTCAACAAAAAAAAACAAAATTGGAGTTTGCAGAAAATGGAAGGGAGACAACCTCTGCTCTGTTCTTAGTCACAGACCAGATGCCAGCGTTTCTTTTGACTTTACAACTTTTTCTTGGCCTATCCGGGTGAAAGGCAGATTAAAAATGGGGGCTGAGAATGCTTGCTGAAAAAAAACCCTCCCAGATTGTAATCCTAGAGCAAGGGCAAAGGGAGACTTGTTGTAAATCATTCCTGGCTGTCTGGATCACTTATCAAATCCAGCCAGCAAAGACACCCGGTCACGGCCGGAGGAAATCACACATCCAGTGGCCAGCTCCTCACGAGGGACCTTGCTTGGTGTTCAGTGGGAAACAGAGTAGAAAAGGGACTCTGTGTATTACAGCTGAAGGGGAAAAATCAAATTAAAAAAATAAATAAAAAGAAAACTCCAAGATTTTCTGTAAAAAAAAAAAAAAACATAGACTAGGATGGAAAGAGATTTATCTAATCCAAACCCATTTTTTCCTTCAGTAGTGTCTTAGGTAAAATGAAATAAACCAAGAGGATTGGATTTCACTGGGAGAATGACTGTGAGGTCTGCTCTGCAAGCCAGATTTTCCAACCATACATTTAAAAGCGGTTACTCAAGTTTGGGTTAAAAAAAAAACCAACCAACCAACCAAAAAAAAACCACTTACCCCATTTCCGAGCAGCCTGTGAATCGTGAGGTTCAGAGATGCAACGAAACAGAGCAGTTATTTACAACTCCCAAAGAGATCTTTCCAAAGGATGACTGTGGCAGGGCTTCTTTCCCTGCCCTCTTGACCTCTCGAGGGGGTTTGTGTTGTGCTGTGTTTTTTATTTTTCACCATCAAGGGCTTTAGCAAACAGAAAATTCCTTTCTCCATGAACGCTCCCCCAAAAAAATGGGCAGCCAAGATGAGCTGCCGAAGGTCTGCGAGGTGCAACAGCCATAAGCATTTGGAGTTACTGGTGTGCCAGTTCATCAAAGGCAGCTCAAACTGGAAATACCATGCTCATGGTAAATTTACACCCACTAGTAAAACCAGCTGAAAACACTGGAGAGGGAAACCTGAACTCCAGAAATCAAGGAATCTCACTCAAAAAGAGTGTCCTTTATAAATGGAAGAGGGGTAAAATCTGGAAAAGGTAAATCTGAAAGCTCAAGGAGGCTGGATTTACGAGCTGAGAAACCCATCAAACATGGGTAAAGGAAGAGCTTTTTTTGTGTTGTTGATTTTAACAGGATTAAGAGAGGTAATCAACTTGCTACAACTTCAATTAGAAGAAAAATTTTTAAAAAACAGAGAGATTTGGGCTCTAGAAGTGATGATAAAGTGGTTGGGAATTAATCCTGATCTAAGATTCAGACCTTACAAATTCTCCATCACCAAGTTTTTCATTAGCAGTTGTTAGTAATAATTCAGTCACACTGCCTCAATATTAAACCCAAATAAATCCCTGATAAAGGTTTCAATCTATGAGACCTTATTAGCCTTCAAAAACTGACTTCTATTCTGATCTGGCATAACAATTCTTGTAGAATCTGTGGCTCTAGGGACCAGTCAAAAACTTGCATTTGTTTTTTGGTTGAATGCTTTTTCCACACAAACCTGGTTCCTATATTTAACCTGACTTTCAGCAGCATCACCAGAGATTTTGGTTTTTTGTACTGAATGTTTGTAACTTTTTGGCACATTGTAATCTCTTGGCACACTCCAATGCTTCTAAATGGTGGTAATATAAATCACATCTTAGTCTTTTTAATCCAAAATGTTTTATGACTTGATCTGAAATAATGCAGTTGCTCAGACTGTCTGGTGGTGTGGTAATAGTACAAAGCAGAGAAAAAAGAAAATTTGAGGAAGGGGACAGTATTCTTCACCTCTTCTCCATAGCTTTGCTGCTAACAGAGAGGAATTCAGCCATGGTGAGAAGCAAACACATTCAAAAACAGAATTCCAGAGAGCAAGCTGGGACATGGTTTGGCTTTGACTGCCAAAGGTGCTACTCCTGAGCTCTAGGAGCCTGGAAGTAACTCTGTTGTAGGAAAGGTTTTCCAAAAACATAGAATAACTTTCACAGGATGCCTACCTACCTCCTAAGATCCATCACACAACGAAACTCCTCTAATATCTTGCACTTGATTGTAGAATTGCTTTAAAAATAACCATAAAGTCGAGATTTGTCTGCTACAAGCAGAAATCCAACAAGAAGTTACCTATTTAGCAAAATCTATTACTGATGCCTCCCTAACTCTAGCACTCCTTAAAGCTTATCCCAAATACCAGAGTGCTGAGACAGTATCTATGCTCATCAGGCATCCTTATTTAACTAATTAACACAACTTTAGAGGTTTATCCATATTTTTTTTTCTCCTTTTTTCTTTTTAATGGGATGAGGAAATAACCCCATAATCAGGGCATCAGCTTTCTGAGTTTTCTCCATGATTTCCAGCTGCCTACGTGTTGATGAGGTCTTTATAAGTTTCCTCAGGACTCTCTTCAGGCTCCATACCCAAGAGCTATGGTGAAGTTGTGCTGTTGTGAGGTTATTTTAGCTAATGCTGAGGGGTTTTGTCTGAGACTGCCCTTAGGCTGGTGCCAGATACCTTATTTTGGTAGCTGGTAAGTAGCTCTTAGGAAGCAGGTAAGGGATCTACTCTCCTTTTCTTTCTTACTGATGAAGAAAACCACTTCTGGTTTTTCTTTCCAAAGAAATAGCTTTATTTTTATGATCCTGGTGGAGAAAACTAAAACTAGAAACTTCATTTTTCTGATTTTATTTTTGTAGAGATATTTTGTCTGTCTTCCCAGCTCCAACCAAGTTCCAGCAATACTCAAACAACAAATATCCTCTTCAAAAGGGATTTTTTTTTCCCCCCCAAGTTTTTCTTTTTGCTGCTAGGGGGAAAAAATTCAGCTGTATTTCTTTATCTTCACTAGGAGGAAAGAGGCTAGACAGATAAATTACAATTCTTATCTTGTTCTCTGTGTTTTACCTACATGCTATTGGAGGGAAATTTCATTTCAGGGAACATGCTAAAAGTTAAAGGGGATAATGATGCTCTGGGGACAGAGATGAGAAGGTGTCTCTGCAGAGAGGTACAAGCCCAGGGCTGCAGCCAGGATAACTTCAAGTAACTGCTCTTTTTATATGGAAAAGAAAGAGCTGCCACTCTTTTTTTTCCCAGTTAAAAAGAAATTTGCTCTTTCTCTTCCTCACTCCCTGAGAGGGCAATTTCTCTCAGCAAAGAAAATTAGTGAAAACATTGACTTCCTCAGAAATACTGCTGATTGTCTCACCTTTTGTAATGAACCCTAGCAACATCCTGTTCTCTTCATTTGCAGCCCTCGGCTACAAAATTTGGCTGCTATTAAATGGACGCGTGTGAAGCCTGCAGTGATACTGGAAAACAAGTTGAGTCCCTTGTCTTAATTCCCCATCATAAAACCCCTCCAAATTTGTGTATGTAAAATAAGCCTGATATCAAAAAAAAGGAAAATATTGGCGTGCTTGAAGTTTGTGGCATTTATTCTGCCTGCCAGCCCCAAAGGACCCTAATCTACAGCAATCCCAGGCAGAGTTTTCTCTCCTGAGGACAGATATCTTTGTTGCTGTCTTCTCAGAAAAGGGAAGAAAAAAATATGTGAAGAGATATTAATTTCAAGCCTCTGATGTTTTTTTTTTGCTTGCTTGCTGAGAATTTGAGAAACCTTATTACTGCTGAGGAGGGAGTCAGATATAAACTGCAGAGCTGTGCAAGTGTTTGGATAGCTACAGACAGAGGTTTCCAAATGTGCCTCCTTTTTGATACTTGGTAGAGTAGTTCCTCTTTGCAAGGAATATTTCAGATAAATTATTTAGATAAATTTAAAAAAATTATTTTTAATAGATAAAGTATTTAGGTAAATTTTAGATTAAACTCTAAAAGGTGAGAGAAAGTGGGGTGTGGAGGTGGTAGAATCCTTTGTAGAAACTAAGTCAATGTCTTTATACCTGGATATTTTGAACATTTCTATCTATGGGGGGAAGTGCATTTCACATGAGTTCTCTCTCTTTGAGTTTTGTGCCATAGTGTAGAAATATGAAGGAAAGTTTTCAAATTCTGTACTGAAGATGGACGGTTTTAACAGGTGAGTTTTGAGGCTCAGTACCAGGGTGCCTGAAAGGGACTCGTTTTCTCCCAGCCAAAGCACCCCCACGAGTCAGGGAGGTTTCAGAAGCACAAGGGACAGGGTCACCTTGCCCTGACCTTGTCATCTTATGAAAAGGTGAGTCCATATTCAGCCCCTGTTGACTCCTTTGGGTCTCAACTTTCCATCTCTGTCAGGAACTGGTAGCCATGCCAACTCTTGCATTGACAAAGATTTGAGCTGACACCAGTGGTGATATTTTTTCAATAAATTTGACACCAGACCCTGGAAATGTTTGCCATGACACAAGACTGCTCTCCAACCTAGGAGTACAGATAGAGCTCTTCTAAAACGGGGTCAGCTTAACTCACTGCAATTTGTTTTGCAGCAATAACACTTTCCTACAAGGAGAAATCCAGCAAGTGAGATGTGATTGTGGAGCACTGTCAGCCTGCAATGGCACACAGGAGAGCATGTCAGCATCTCCACATTTATAACTCACCTGATGTAATGGTAATAAGATGCTAACAGGAGAGTCCCCCTCTGGAATCTGCCAGCTGCTGGCTGCTCTAGCCCTTTTTTGGTTCAGGAGTTTTAACAAGATGTTTCTGGTCTGTAATCAATGTAAACTTCCCATACAAAATCTGGTGGAATGTCCTGATTCCTGAATAAAACACTCAGTGCTTCGTTTTCTGCCTAGAGTAGAACATTGCCCTGCTTTAGCTACAGCTCAGGAAAGGAAAGTGGTTTCTAATCTCCTTTTCTCATCTAACATTTTGTAAAACAGGATGGAGCTGGCAGGTGAGATATCAAATAAAGACCAGCCAGCACAGCTGGAATATCTTGGATCCAAAATGCATCTCACAGCCTTATTGGCATCAGCAGCACTTCAGACCAACTCCTGTTGATACATGCCCATAAGCTTGGGTTTAGGTTTCTCTATTGCCAGAAAGCTGCCAGCCTCAGAGGCATCTGAGAAAAAAAGTTATTCACAGGCATAAATACTCACAAATGAGGCCCATAGATGATGTTTTTCTAGTATTGTTGTCACTGTCAATAAATGAACTAATAATTAAGCAGCATTTAAAATACCTGTTGGTTCTACACTACATTTAGGCACAATTTATCACAGCCCTTTTGTGTCATTTGGCTGGGAGACACACTAGCAGTTTAATAGAGGGGTATATTGATAGCCCAGCCTGACCTCTTGGGGTGCACAGGGGTGCAAGGGTGAGATGTGAGGAAGACACCCCTGAAAATAAAGTTCACAAATTCAGCAGTGATTTGGAGATTCAGTCAATGGCACATCAGGAATCCCAGCTTGACCACAACTCTATTTGCAACCACAAGACTGTGTCTGCATTGACTTCTTGAAAGCTTTTGTGATGAGGATGGATAGTCAACAGCGGGTGCCCAAAAGCCTCAGCTGCCCAAAGTGGGATACCCTGTGGCTTCCCCTGGGAATCAGGGTTGCTCCCTATGCCAGTGAAACCTCCTGAAGCCATCAAGTTGATGCTGGGCTCCACCTCCCTCTTCGTCTCATACCATACTGGACACAGTCACAACTCAAACCAGGGCATCCTTTCGGGCAGGTTTTCAGAAACAGGTTTGCTGTTGTGCCTCTTCCACGGGCTCAGAGGAGTAACTGCCCTCCCAGTTTGGAGGCCAGAGGCACAGAAACCCTTTTGAGGACCACCAGGATCCCCAGCAGCGACGCTCTCCCAGCATGACACAATATTAACTTCTTTCTCTTGGGTCTCAAGCAAAACAACTCAACGTTGCAAGATTGCCCCCTCTCTTCACTTGAACCCAGGCCTCCCAGCTGCAAATTCAATAGAAAGTGCCTGGTTTCTACTGAAAGCTGCTTAATTGGCTGCTGTTCTTGCTCTTCCAGCCGAATTTGCATGAAAGAAAGACCTGAGATCTTTGGCATTCCCTATACAAAACTCCAGATTTAGCCTATAGAGCTGGCAGTTCTCTTAACGCCCACATCTGTCTCTGCTCTCCACAGCTGATTTATGTTTAATATCTCGAAGGCATGTGGTGCCAGTCCCATGTTGAGCTCTGGATTGTGGTGGTCCGTCTGTATTTGTTGAAATTGGGCCCAAAGAAGCTGGCTTGGAGCAGAGACTGCGAGGAATGTGAGCCAGTGGCCGTCCAGACAGCTCTGTCAGCAAGCTCAGGAAACTGGCTGAAAAATACTGGGAAGAGGCCCAGATTTCAAACAACCTGTGGAGCTCTCATGAGAACACACTGTTTTAAAACAGAAAGTTGAGTGATATTCTTAATTACAGATTTTTTTTTCCTAAAAAATAATAATAATATAAAAAGGTTAATGATGTCCCTTGCCCTTGCAGAACGGGAGGCACGCTCCCCAAATTGCAATCATCAAACCAGTAGCCTTTGTCCTCTTGCTTGGAGATCTCATTCTCACGTGCTGCATGAAGCATTTTTGTTTCCCAGGCAGAGATAAAGATCAGGACGCTCTTGATGTCCCACAGCTATGGGTTGACTTGTAGATCTTTGCAGCAACACTGGCCAGATAGAGGAATCTTTGGCTCAGGGCTTGGCATTTTCTGCCTATGTAGACAGTCCACCACCACTTCCCATCAGGTACCTGAAGCTGATGGAGGTATTTTGCTCTTAAGGCTGTCATTCCAGAAGCCAGAAAGCTATCAGCCCAAGAGCTCTGAGTCCAAAGGGCAGTTTTATCTCCAGAACTAATGAGCTCCATGGTCTTACAGGAGGATATCTTGAGCACAGATCTGATTTAACTCAGCACTCGCTTTGGGGCTCAGTATTGGATTAATGGGGCAAAATGCAAGAGTCTGAGTTGTTTGTTAGATGATCTAATGG
The DNA here is from genome assembly GCF_000691845.1 of Merops nubicus. Lineage (NCBI taxonomy): Eukaryota > Metazoa > Chordata > Aves > Coraciiformes > Meropidae > Merops > Merops nubicus. Next base: position 12,906 of record NW_008591391.1, read on the forward strand.
TCCCTCTTGGTCTTAAATTCTACAAATTTAGGCTCTGGATGGAATCTGGTATATTGTGTAGGTCAGAGTCTAGCCTGAGAGAATGAATTACAACTTTTAATCATGAAGAGGCACCTTGTACTCTGCCTGCAAAGTTAAAATAGCACTTAGATACTTTCTCTTGAGAAAGCCTGGTTGGGTTTTTTTTCTTTTTTTATTTATTGGTCATGTGATTGGGTCAGCATATTTGGAGCTTGGGAAATTGCACAGATTTAATATTGGGCTGCAATTCATTATATGTGAGTATTTAAGTCTATATATGTTGGGACAGTGTTTCATTGCTTTTTCAGGTCAGGAAGTGACTTATCCCATATCCTGACTTGCACAGAGCTTGCAAAAAATGACAGTTAAACCTGTATTCTTCAGATTTTATTCATAGTTCACTTTTATCTCAGTTTAAAAGCACAGAAGATGAGCTTTAAAACATTGAAAGGGGCTGCTCATAAAATGTAAACTGGGAAAAACCAAAAGCAAACTTGGTAAGGGTAAACTGTCTTATTTAATTTGAAAATATTTCATATGAATGGAAAGAGATTTTTTCCTGTGTTTAAAAACTGATCTTCTCTTTATTATTCCACGTGTCAGTGCTCTACAAACTTTTCTGAATGTCAGTGATGACATTAGGAAGGGGAGTAAACAGAGAAAAACACATTAAATATAAGCTCTTGATAGTGACTTAAGGTTAAATAGGATAAAGCCTTCCTTGTAATATTTTTTTAGAGGCTAGAAATTATGTGGCTGTGTAGAACTGTAACTATTGCTGCATTTCACAAAGATTATCTGTGAAATATCTGCTTCTTTTGGTCAGCAGCTCGGTGGCAATGATTGATGCCAACTGGCCTAGAAACTGTGAAAATTAGTTTATGGCTCAGTCCTGATTCTCTGTTAAAAGTGTCTGTTTGGAAAATAGGGTTGGGAGGGAAGGAAAGGACTTCAGAAGTTTCAAGTGGAATGGAAACCTGGTGCAACAGAGCACAAGACTGTTTAATACCTATATTTAGTACCTCCTGATCCCCGATGGCTTTTATAAGGCCAGGTATTAAAAGCTGGCCTTAATGGAGAATTCTGCACAATTTAATAAGCTCTGGATAAAGCCTCAAATTACTGGTCCAGAAATAAGGAACTGCAAAGAGCTTCTGGGGTCTGTTTCCTCGTTTTAATTACTTTGCTCCTTACTCTGCTGCTCCTGCAGGAAGTTTGTTCCAGAGCCTCTTGCTGCCAATGGAAATGACTTGGTCTGAAGAGACCACCAAATTCAGCAAACTAGGTGGTTTTAGGTAGTTTATATTCCCCTCTAAACCCATAAAATACCTTTCTGGCCAGCATGTGGCACAGATGCCAGTATTGGTTTCTATCCAGCTCCCTCCTCACCAGCATGTTTCCCTGGATGAAATCTCAGAGGAGAGTTGTGTCCCTGCTCCATCTCTGCTTTGCTAAGCTAAAGAGAGCAAGGTCCCTATTGCACCAAACACCCTCAAATTTTCCAACCACTTCCATCCAGGTTCAGATCAGATAACTGAAGGCACATGGTACTCCAGGGGAGGACCAGCATCTTTCACCATCCCACTCCTATTTTCTTCTTCTCAATGCATTCATGGGTGTTTCACCCATCTCTTTCAAAACCAAATCACATGAGCAGCTGGTGGTCTTATGGAGAATGAATATATATACACTAGGTCTGTCTTTCCTCTACCTTTTCCCACCAACAAGAAGAGAATAGATTCTGATTTGCAGAAATTCTCCCTCTCATTCCCCCCACTTCATATCTTGCACTCTTAAATCTTTTCTACTACTTAAAACTTGTATTTTATACTATTTCAATCTTCAGAGTCCTTTAGTTCTTTCTAGTTACTATGCTGAGCCTCTATTGTAATGATTAGGTCTCCAGGCTTCATTTGGCTTCTTTGTCTAATCTTAGCTGAACTTTGGTACTCTGGTTCTTGAGAGCACTGCTAAAATAGCTCTCAAGATGGATTTTTGGGAATTGCCTATAAACTTCCACCATCCAACCATTCCAGACAACGTTTAATAGGTTCCTTTCCAGGTTACAATTTGGTGCGTGCTTCCATCTTCTTCCTTGAACCAAAGACTTTTTCTGAAGTACTACATGCTTTTTTCTTTAGCTCTGCTTAGAGAATGTAAAAAGATCAGGAAAAGAATTTGTGTTAAAATTACCTCAGGTAAACTAACATCACATTTTGCTTCTTTTCTTTGCCTTGATATTTGTAACCACCCTCATTCTCTCCATTTTTTTCCTAAAGCTTTTCAGATTACCAAGGACCACTGCAGGCACCTGTAGTTGCTCCTGTCATCCTAGCTGGACCCATTGATTTCTATCCTGGCTAATTAACTGTGCCAGTTTTTCCACTATTCTGGGTGATATTTTTTTTCCCCCCTCTGTACATTGATTTCACTGTATTGAGTCCTCTGGGTTTTCTTCCTACCTCAGACGTGGTGACTTCCATCCCCAGCCACTCAAGAGCTGTCCAGCCTTTACCCCATAATCTATATGTTCCTCCTTACTGAAAACACATGTGATGGAGTCTTTTAATTTTGGGGATCATACTCTGTTTCCTTTAATCTCATCACCATTCTTACTGCATAGCAAGCCCATGTCTTCTTTTCTGGTTCTCTTTTTATTCTTCTGGTTAAAGAACTTCTGTTGTTTATTTTAATATCCTTTGCAAGGTCTAACTCAGCTTGACTTTTGGCAGTTCTCACTTTACCCCTATGCTTCCTGACCTCTGAAATTCAGCTTCCTTTGCAGAATCATCTCTTTTTCCATTCTTATCCCTAACAGACCCTATGAAGTGAGCCAGTTAGCTCTGAATCCTTTGAGTTTTTCCCCTCTGATTTGCAATGTGAGACCCACATCAGTTTTCCACTTCTGCTGCACAGGATTTTCAAACATCCTGCAAATACAGGTCAGCCAAAGCTTTGTCCTAATCAGAGCCTTTAATAATCAGAGATCACTCTTTGAAATAAGCAAACAAGCAGGCCTGATAGCCACAGACTTTGGGATTTTCACTCTGTCCCTTTCTTTGGGTCACAATGCCTGAAGTTTTATTCTGATTCTCATTCTCCTCTTCCAGAAGATCATCCCTATGTGCCAAAAACAAACAAACAAACAAACAAAAAGGGGTTTCAAATGTATTTACTTTTACAGTTGTCTGGTAAAGGTATCTGTTGGTAACTACATCACAGGATGACCAAGTCTTTAAGTCTTGCCATTACTAGTAGAGTTTCTACTCCCATTTGTATCTGCCAGTTATGGTTTCACGTGTTAAAATAATTCTTTGTGGTGTTACATTGCCTAATAACATTTCAGATCTTTATTTAAACTCTAAAATGTGAATGATTTTCTGAGAATCAAAAGGTATGGCACTACTTTGAGCCTGACACTATTGTCATGGTGATGGATAACACGGTGTACTTTAAACAATGGATTAAGGTCCTACAAGGGAGTGAACTAAGGTGTTATAAAATCAATAAAATAAATCTCTCTCTGACTCAGGAGCTCACCAGCAAAATCTAACAGTACAAGCATTAAACCTGGGAAGATCCTTCATATGACATAGCTGTTTACATCCACAGCAACCTGGACTCCTGTGTTGAGAGAAAAAACAAAATTATTCTCTAAATCTCTCGTGCACACATATGTGGCAAAAGCAAGATATACAATTATTGACTTCAGAGGTGCTATCCCACTTGAATAAAAGGCTGTCTTGCTTCTGGAAAGCAGGGAATAACTTCTTTGCTTGAAAGAAACTTCTATGATACTGTCAAAGAGTTTGATTCCTACAAGGAAATAAAGAAATGAAAGTTACTTCTGACTTGCATTGCCTGAAAATATTCTTACAAACAATTATTTAACCCAAAATCAAAGGCTTTAATTAGTGAGTTTTTCCAAAACATGTCTGTTTGTTTGCCTTCATTTTTAATTAGAAGCTTGCAAGGTTTCTGTGGTATTTCCAATGAAAACTGAAAGATGTGGACTTTCTTAGTAATTTTTTTCAATTTTTTCACTTATAGTAGCTTTTGCTTTTGTGACAGAAGATCATAGAGCTCCTGTCCTACAGAAACACCAAACTGCAAAGGAAACCTAACAGCAGAAACTCCCATTGAGATACGTAAAGGCTGAGGTTGCACAATCATGACTTCATCCTATGTTCCTATTTGTTTTATGCTTGCAAAATCTGAACAAATTTCCAGAGATCATATTTATTCAGCATCTCTGCCACAGAATGTCAAGAGGGCCAAAAGAATGTGTTCAGGAAGGGATTAGACAAATTCATAGTGGAGAAGTTCACTGGTAGCTACCAAACATTGGGAGTCTGGATGCAATGTCTGGTTTACTTAGTTCCTGAGATGCTGGGAGCTGGAAGAACAAACCAAGGAAAGGATCATTCTGTTCCTACCCTTGTTTTTAACTTCTTTCCCCTAACCAGTAACTGTCTGCAACTCGTAGAGTATTATTACTATTCCAAATGATTCATGTTTAATTTAAAATTATAACTACATTCTGCTGCATCTTCAGATCTTGCATTTTCTCATGTGTCTTGAAACTCTGAACTCTTCTGATCAAGACTAGGTTCTTCAATGAAACATAATTTCATCACAAGAAAAAACTGTTCTCAGTAGCACGCTAGACAGCCTCATAATTCTGACTTCAAAATATCTGTTATTGTATCTTCATTAGAAAGAAATCATTTTCATCATCACTCCACCACAGAAGCGTTTGGCTGGAGGCCCTTCCTGATTTTGATGTCAACCAAACATTTGGGGAAGTTACCAATAAAGGACTTGATCCCACCACTCTTGTTTAGCTCCTTCTTTCTCCCTTACAACTGCTTCACTAAGTTTACTTCTAATAGCTGTTTGGGGATGAATTTCTTCTTGTCCAACTGGGAAAGTCATGTTACTATCACACTCTACTTTCAACTTCAATTGGTTTGATCTAAGAAAAAAAGAAAATGGTTTGATCTGTGTGATGGAATTTATTATGATTATGAAAATTCTCATCTCTTTTTTAAAAATGCTCCTTGAGTTGGCTTTGAGAAGGAATTAAAGTTGGTGGCATGTATGACATTGGTGTCTTGCTTTACTTTGTCAATCAGAAGTGAGTATTTGAGAAGAATCAAATTCAGCAAGACACAACTAGAATGTTGTTTGGGGGAGAAATGCCTTTTTTTCTTTTCACTGGGAGGAATGAGTACTTTAAACTCAATTTCTAGACATTTTGAGTGAAATATTTCCAAAGCATAGACTAATTTGCTTTGTTTGGTGCTTCTGTCCACGTGGGGTTTTTTCCTAACTAGTAAGAAAGTATATTGGTCTCTGGACTCCTTCCAAAAAAAAAAGACATGATCCAAACCCACTGGAACTGAGGAACCTCACTGCAAAACCAATGGTAGACACCAATTCACTTGGACTATTCAAACTGGATTAGAAAAGAAAACAAAAAAGAAAATGTCCTTTTCAGCCAGCCCACACGATCCTATATCCCACCACTTTCAGTCTTCCTCTCCAAATATATAAATGTTTGCAGCACTTTACTCAGATTATTAAAACTACTTTCAGAATGTATAATGAGTAAGTTGGTTTCTGGTTTACCAGATAAAAACAGAGCAGAAAGAACCCCCTTCTTTTTTAAACTAACTAACATCCAGCCAGACAAAACTGGATTGGTGGCCACAAAATACCACTATAATCAAATCTGATAAAAACAAAGGTTTTTTATTTGCTGTGTACCACTGGTAATTTTATGCCCACCACCAGATAAAAATTAACAACAAATATCTAATATATCTTGAAATGCGTTTTTATACTGGCTTGTGGAATATCTGGGAGCAGTTTGCAATGCCTTGAATCTCTCTCCTGCTTTGTTTGATGACAATCTCTATGGAAATTGCATTTCCTCAGACCTAAGTTTCTTCAGAGATGCTGGGATATAAACTTTGTTGCTCAATTTTGACAACCACAGATTATTTTTCACTGAAAGAGCACAACGAGGATATCTGAGCTTGCAATTTTAAGTTCTGGTTTCCCTAACACCTTTCAAATTGCTTTCCACAAATGTTTTCCCACTGTACTTCAATTCTTACAGTCTTTTATAGATATAATTTTTTTTTCTTATATATAAAGCAAAGTGCTTAAGGATTCATTTGGATGCTGAAATGTGTTGATGAACAGGAGATGGGCTTAAGAACATTCTTAAATTTAACAACATAAGTAAATATTTTGCTGAATAAACCCAAACGATTGCAAATTGAAATTTTTTTCCCCTCTTTAAATTCAAACGAATACCCACAGAAATATTTTGCATTCATTTCCCATCTGGTGTTTGGATGAGGGAGCAGGGAGGTGGCACAGTCTGCTGTAGCCACAAATAAATACTGCAAAGGTTTCGTGCTCTGGACCCACGATTCCCACGGGCAGACTGGTTGGGGAATGGGGGGTCCAGCAGGTTTTGGCACCAGGGAAGAAGAGCAGCCCCAAGGCAGCTGCCTAATTATTAATTACCTGGCAATTACTAGTTGAGGAACATTATCTTGATCCAAAGAAGACACATGCAAAGATTTCCATTTATATAAAAACACAAATATTTACAGAGACCTGTTTAAAATATTGATCATACGCACAAGCTTAAATTTGTATTATTTAGGTGACTCACTTCTCTGGGAGCTAATTGTGTGGCTAATTATCATATTTCCTAATGCTGTTATGATATATTTTCCTGAGCCATGGCACAGGAGGCGTAAAACTGTTCCCTTGCTGAAACAAAGCTGTTGGTCAACAATTTTGGTTCATTTTAGAAGTGGCCATGGGCTTGCTGATGTCACCCTTTTTCAGGGGAGCTTTCTGCTGGCTCCAGAGGGTGTTTTGCCTTAGTAAAACACTAATTAAAAGCTTCAGGCTCATGCCTGGGTCTGCTCCCACACAACACAGTGAGCCTGTTCCCATGACTTTGTCTGCTGTGCTCCTGCTCCATCCCTGGGTTTTGCAGCCTCAGTTTGAAAGCTTTCAGGAGAGCCCTTCTCTGGGCAGGATTTCTCAGATCTTTTGGGGATCTGTCCTGCTCAAAGCATGGAAAGTCAGCAGCTCTTGTGCTCTCGCTCCTGGGCAATGGGCATTCACTGCTTTCCTTTATTAAATTGGATACCTTGGTGGGCTGCTGGAAAAAAAAAAAAGAGATTGGGAAAGGGGTACTGGGGAGGGGAGGGCGAGCATGTGAGAGAACCACATGTTAACGTTGCCTGTGTATGAACAGCAAGCTTTCTGGCTTGACATTTATTGAAAAAATAGATCTTACACTGTATCCACCCAACACCTGTTGAGAAACACTGACCCCATTACAGAGGTTGGATTTACACTGGCTCTGTCTAACACCCTATAAAGGAGGCCACTGGTGCAAAAGATTAAAGAATGCTGTTAAGTAAGTTGTTTTATTTCTTTTGAGACTGAAAGAAAGCTGCAAAGTGAGAGAAAGCTTTCCTGGGTTATTTACTCTTCATTACTGGGGATCTTGAAGGGCCTTGTATAAACTGCTCTAGTCGGGTCATGACAACACTTTATAAGGTGCAAATGTTGAGGTGGAGCCAGTGCTATACTGCAGGGGAAGCAAATGGAAAGGTCCCTCCCGACTCAATGGAAAGTCAGTGCTAATAAAAGCTCATGACTTTGGCACGGCTCCCCGGGCACAAGGGGCCCATGAACGTGGTTTGCACCAGGACTGAGGAGCACCAAGCAAGTGCCCCAGCCCCACACATGGCCAACGGTGGTACACGCTGCCCTCGGTGGGGCTTCTCCATGTAAAGTCCTCATTGGAGCTCAAACTCCTGTGTTGAAGGGCTGGGGGAGAAGTCCTTTCTTTTTTACTAGCTGCTGTATAATGAATAGACCATTTCAAGGGCTGAGTGAATGTTGCAGAGTGTTTTCAGTCAACATGTGTCCCACTTTTCAAACAAATGGCTTTCTGTGTGTTTGCTCCCTTCTGCTCTTTGCCCTCGCCAGTCATCTGTGGGATCTGGTTCTACCAAGGCAAAGGTTGATGGAGATGGTTCATCTGTGTTCCCCAGGGGTGGGATAAGTCTGTGTCTGATTCTCACCTTCTTTTGTTCTGTGACCTATTGCTTGTGATGGGAAACTAGCATTTTGGGGACAAGCAAGGCTTGCAAGGGGTCATGGACGCTGAATAGATATTTCCAAGTAGGGCAGTAAAGGGTTGACCTTAACCCAGCCATAGACATTTGAGGCTTGAATATATTGCCTTAAGACATCCTGAATATCTGAGGCACAGACATGGGGTTTCCAGATCTGACACCTGACCTGTGGGAGACCCATATCCTTTGGGAGTAACTGCTGGGGTCAGAGAGACCCCTGAGGAGACCCCAGATAACATGAAACAGCTCCACGTGGGTTGATAAGAAAATAAAAAAGATTTGTCCACTGCTCAAAAGGTAAAAATACAATGGGTACACCAAGGTAGGAGGTGTTTGCTGTCATCAGTAAAGATGAAGACTCCCCAGAGAGTGAGGACCTTGGTAGGAGACTGTTTTGCTCAGTCATCATTCAGCAGAAACCTGCAGCTGCTTCAGAATGGGTCCTTTGCTTTGGAGAAGATATGAGGCAAAACCTGAATTCCTCCTTCTGTTTTCCCATGTGTGTGAAAAAAGTTGAGCCATAGCTACAACAACCTCTGGAGAAGTGGGCAAAGCAGGTCAGAAGCCTCCAGAGAATCTCTGCTGGCTTTGGGATGTCTCATGTTCGAGCAGTGACACTTTGCATCCAAAGGGCCACTTCAGGCAAAGAGTTCCTGCCCCTCCCTCAGATGCTCCCATCACCAAGTGCTCTGGCTACGGGCAGGGAGGGTTGGACTCTGGGCAGCAGATGGCAGGGTGTGAGAAAGTCTCCCTTTATTCAGCAGGCCTTTGAAGCAAGCTTCTTTCTCACCCCACCCTTTCCACAGCTCTGCTTGGATGCAAACTTGATTTATGTTTTTTTGGTAGGAATAATTCCTTCATAGCCAGGAAATATCCTCTCAATGAGACCTTTTTTTTTGGAAAAAAAAAACCAACTTATTTTTTTAAAATTTTTTTTCATTCCCTCTGGGCTGGGAATTGTCCCTTATTTCCCACATAGAGATGAGAGGCTGGCATGTGCAAGAGGCAGAGCAGCTGCGTGGAGCTTTCAGAGTTGGGCTTTTTGTGTGTGAGGAGAACTAAGCCCTGAAGGTTCAATTAATAGACTTTGGAAGTGAACCAAGACCTGACGATCCCCAGGCTGGTTTGAAGTGAAGGAAGGTGGCCGTCAGAGAAGCTTTAGACCTGCCAGGGTCTTAATGCAGCTGGGACACACAGCGAGAGCCTGAAAAGCCAAGAGCCTGGAACCTGTGCTCTGACGTTTGCCAAGCCAAGAAGTCCCATTGCTGGGACAATAAACAACCAGGAATGGGCTGTGCAGATGAATGCCTCCTCTTTTGCTTTGCATGGGCTGTAAAATCCATATGCTCCCCAAGTCACAAGCCAGCCCCAGGATTTAGCTCTCGGGTCTCTTAATGAGAAGGATGAACAGAAAGCAGTTTCACAAAGTGGGAAAAGGGTGAGATTCGTATTTAAAAAAGAATAAAACCCAACAGTGCTTTTCAAACACTTAAGGGCCTATTAAATTAAAAAATCTTTCCATTACTAATTTCAGTTAATTACCATCTTAAACAAATAAAGACCTTGGTTAGCAGGATCAAAGGCTGGTGCTTCAAACTAAGGCAAATTCTCTTGAAGTCACAGATTTGGAGAAGTGCCTAAACACACAGTGCAGAGCTGGTGATGCGGAAGGCCAGGGAAGGTGAGCTGATGGGGAAGACAGCCCCCCCTTCCTTTACCTTCACCTGGAACGTGGGCATGTTCCCCTGATGTTTCCACCATCCAGATCCAGAAGAAATCCTGGAGCTCTTTGCCGGCTGCTGCTGGGCTGGGTGTTACTGCTCCCATCCTTCTCGTTAAGCTTCTGCATCCTGGCTCTGGCAAAGCCCAAGGTCAGAGTAAAATGTACTTGCTTTCTGCTGATTGATGGCTAAGTGGGGGTGAAAAGTCCTGCATAAGGAGTTTTCCAACCAAGAGCCTAAATTCTCCACTCTGAAGCTACTTCTTTTAGAAGAAGTCCACTCAAAAACCTGATTTCAGGGTGAACCAACCAAGGAAAAAGAAACTGGCACACCAGCTGAATATTTAACTGTTGTATCCGTGCAAGCAGTAAAAGACTAGGAGGGGGAAGGCAAGGAGGGAGGAACAGAAATACCCTGGGATGACTGGGAAGTGCACAAGTTTTTATTTATCAACTGTGTTTACTTTAAAATACATCCAACTGGAATGCTAGGTGCAGACATAAAAATTAAAATAGAAAACATCCCGGGCCAGGTTCTTAGAGAATGCAAATTGGCATGGGACTTCCCATGGCTTCCAGCAAAGCCTGCTGCATTCACACCAGCTGCACTCAGTTGCTCTCAGTTAAGTCAAATAAAGTCAGTTCAGTTGATTTTGCGAGTAGAGGGAGGGAGGAAGAGATGAAGTCTCTGAGGTACCTGTGAGCTGAACCCTTTGGGGTATGGTGGGGTCTGAATGAGACCAGAAACGAAGGGGAAGCCAAGAAGGGTCAAGGGAGCGCAGGTGTGCTCCAGATATGAGCCATGCTGTGGCTCACTGCTGCTCCTGGGTGGTCCAAAGGTGTAGTCCCATGGAGGACTCTTTGCAGCAAACCAAGCCCTTGCCTCCTGGACTTCCCATGGACTCGAGGGAAGTGAGTTCAAGTGAGGTCAGCAGAAAGAACACGGTCATTGAGTGGTAACAACGCATCCAAATGGCCAACAGACCGTGAAATTCAGCCTCAGCCTGTGAAAAATGCTGGAAATGAGGGAAAAAAATGAATATAGTTAAACTTCATCTGCCCAAAAGGTGATGCTGAGGATTTTCTTCAAGTCTGCATGATATTAATTGCACAGTATTTATACGATATGAATAGGACTAATCCTGTGTTTCCTTACTGCATGGATTACTCCCTTGCTGAACCCTCTGAACAGCTGGACCAGGCTGTGATGGAGCTCTGCAGGGCACCAAAAGTGCCTACAACTCCATAGCAGCCCTGGCAGATCTGAGTGACTACAAATGGCCAGCTCTGCAACTGGAAATACATCTCCTCAAACAAACAGGAGTTTCTGGAGGTACAGAAAGACCATTTTCTGCAGCAGCCTGGATGTAAATCATGATTTAATCCCATCTGGGCATTTCCACCAGTTTCTAAATACTTTGCTCTTCTCCAAGCAAGGACTTCAAGCTTACTGTGTGGTGTGCTGGAGATCTTTTCACAGGGAGCATATCAACCTTTCTGGATTATGCACGATTACATTGGTGCTAGTGGGTGTGAAGAATTGAGACAGGCACCCAAACTCCTATTCCAAATGAAGCCTCTCTGGTTTTTAGGTAGGGAGAGCAAAGCAGAACCATTTAAGGCTGAACAAAAGATGGACGAAGTAGAATATTTACAGAAAAATCTCAAATGAAATTCTGGTCAAGGCACACGTGATCAGTTTTGCCTTCTTAAGGCAACTTTATTAGCTGAAGAGAAGAGCCAGCCGACTGCACTTGCAATAATACCATCACAGAAAAATGCCCCAGTGAACTCTTCCTGAGATAACAGCTCCAAGAATCTTTCCTGTGTTAAATAAACAGCCAGAAAGGAAAACAAGAACGGATCCAGATATTCATTTCTCCTTAGCAGTTGTGTTTTGGGGAGTGGAATGGTTCTGGATGGAAGATCCTACATATGGCTTAGTTAATGGATCGTGATAGGAGTGAAAAGCTTCCTAAAGAGGAATTTAAAAATGAGGGCTGAAAGAAGAGGCTTTCTTGTTGTAATTTATGGGCTGAATGCTTGCTTAAGGAATGCAAATAATCCCCAGCAGACATGACTGCCATTGACATCGAGAGGAGCAAGAGCTGCAACAAGATGAGCTGGGTTTGGACTGCTGAGAGGTTTGAGAAATGTGGCAGCATGTGGTAGTGCCTTTAAGGAAACTATTAGCTGAGGAACAGAGTCACATTTCTCTAATTTTATTAGTATTGGCCCAATCTAGGAGTTCTCACCTAGAGTTTAATTGGCCAAAATTTCTCTTGAAGTCAGTTGGAATTTGCCTGAGTTAGGGGCTCTGTAACAGCTAAAAAAAAAGTCTTCATGACTAAAACCACTGCCCTTTCTTGTACCAGATGCTCTGATAAAGTGTCAAGAAGTCCCCACAAGGCAGTTTATAGGCGAACTATATTGGCTTGAAGCTGTACAGCCACTGTGGCTGAGAGTGACCAATATTTTCCCTTGCATCTGAACACTATTAGAGAGAGAGAAAAGAAGACAGAACTACACTTCAAAATGTGAAACGCAAGCAAAAATTCAGATGGAGACATCTCTGGGTCTGCCAACACCATTAAAAGCACTTATTTTGCTGTTTCATCTCCATTTTTTTGCCATTTTCCATAAAGCAACATGTTAACTTATTTCGGTCCTCAGAGGTGAAGGTGGAGAAATAACCTCCATGAAAATGAACCACTTGAGGAGTAGTAATATTTGCTTTGGTTTGTTTTTTTTTAAATGGGCTTTCAGATTTTTAATCTCTAGGATGAAAAAGTTGCTTTTTCAGACAACACCTTCAAAGAAGAAGGGTCAGAAGGAGTGGAGGAACTATGCTCTGCCCATGATTCCTTGGGTACCAAAAGTAGCTTATCTGCTGGTGGAGTACAGATTGCTGCTTCTCAGGCACATTTGTAGGTCCATGATACTCATAGTCCCTTCAAGAACCCCCTCTGAGCTGGATCTGAGTCAAGATTATATAAATTTAGGAGAGAGCCAAACTTTCAGTCATTTCTTTAAGCAAGATGCTGAAGCAAAGACTGTTGGACATCTCCAATATCAAGGCATGAAGATCAATAGCAATTCAACAGTGAAGAAAACCAATCATGAAATGTCCATCAAAGACAAATCCTGACAAAACCCGGAGAAAATATTGGATGAAAATGATCAAACTTTTCCTTTCTCATAGGAAGTGGTTGGAATTTGGTGTCCCACTGGAAGCCACTCGCATCTGAGATTTGGAGGCTGTGAAAAACAATCCACAATGAGCCCAAATGAATGAAATTTGGAAGAAAAAAGTGCTATGGATACATTTGGGACCTGCAATGGAGGTTTTAAAGACCTTTAAAATAACGATGGGTGCAGTTTCAACTCCATTGAGCTATGCTACTTATACCACTTCTATGCTTGACCTAAACAGCTGTTTGATAGCTTATATTTCAGCATGTTTTATCCCCTCTCTATCTTTTTTTCTCATTTCCCTATAGATTTTTGTTATAAAAACATCTGTGCATGTGTTTTGATTTAAGCAGCTAAAAATGCTGGTTAACATTAGTTATTTTAAATGGTTGAGGCTTGTTTAAATACATGGAACTTTCCTTTTCTATGGAAAATTGTAGGAAATTGAGCAAATGTTCTGAGTTTGGACTCTCTGAGCTTATATATATATTAAGATTTAGGTGGTGGTCGTGTGTGTGTGTGTGTAGGCACATAGATGTACATATATATATCCATGTATGTGTGTGTGTGTGTGAATGGAGAAGAAGAACCTTGAACATACTGGGAATTTCCTAGCAATAGAAGCAGTAGGCCATTTTTCTTAAGACTTCTAGTGTAATCTTTTTTTGGGGGCTAAGGTGTGAAAATTGGCAGCTCGTTGCATTTTCTGACAGACTGTTGAAGATTGGCTAATTAGAAATCAAGTCAGATTCCAAGTCAAACAAGTTGAGGCCACTAAGTCATCGTAGGATGTTTGTCTGAAACGTTTCAGTGAGCACTAATATTTTCAGAAAGAACAATATTGTTAACCCGTGTTCACAAGTGCAATACAGCACTTGTTATAAAGCAAAACCTGGTATAAAATTTGCCTTATGTGTGTGATCAGTCTTCACACTCCTTCCAGCCAGGAAATGGAGCCCAAACCATAGGATTTGTTTGTTATTTATGTAAGTGATAACACGGATTGAAGTGCAGAAGCTGGCTTTTTTAGCCAGGTTTTGATGGTTTCTTCATTTTCCCAGCTGGGGGGATTAAAGTCCAAAGATTTCCCAAAGGACCCAAAATTCAGTGATGCACCAGCCGCTGTAGAAGCCCTTCATCCTCCACCCCTTGTCATTCAGCTGGCTCCTCTGTGCTTTAACCAGCACCACACCGGTGAGGCTGAGGACAGAATTTTGGCCCCGTTTCCTCAACCTTATTAATTTCAAAGTGCTCTTCTACTAAATACACACCGCAGGCTTCACGAATCCACATTCTGGCCCGAGAGACCTGGTAGACAGTGAAATAATTTTCCCCAAAGATGTGATGGAAGCTTCATAATTCAAGTCAGGCAGAATTGGATCTGACAAAGCATGGGCGAAGACGCTGGTGTGAACAGAGGTACTTTGGCAGAAGGAGTCAGAGTGGAGGACTTAACATGCAACGTGCTCTCGTGCACCATTACTCACCCTGTGGTCTGCAAACCACTGGTGGTCCATGAGGCATCAGAACATGGCCCAAGAGATGATAGAATTTTCTTTGTTGTGTTTTCTTTTTAATAAAAAGGCCCATTCTGAAACGAAAATAAATGAAAGGAGAGAACATCTAAGCCCAAAAGCACTTAAAACTCAGCTTCGTTTTTATTTGGTTATAAAAGAAAGCCCTCACAGCAGCACCACACAAGATGGTCCTTGGATTTTACGTCCTGTAAAAGTGAGGTTGTCCATGGATTTAAGGATGCTGAAAAGCCCTGAGGAGATGAAGACTGGAATGAGAGAAGCCTATTTGTAGTAAAATCAGGATTGTTTTAGTGAGGATCACATCCTTCTCCTATTTTGAGGAATAAACCACGCAAACCATCTTCAAATGCCTGAGATGCTCTTGGAAGGTCTCTTCCAGTTGTGCTGCCTGAATCTTTGGCCCATTGCAGCCTTTGAACATTATGTTGGCTGAAAGGTTTGTGATGAAAATCTGGATTTGGAGGGCAAGAGTTGGATACTATGAAAAGTGAAAGGATTATTGTGAAAGACAGCTTTGACAACTCATATTTTTCCACAAACAGATGAAACAATAATTTCATTAAATGTGATGCTACCTGGATTTACAATTGCAACACAGAGGGGATGATCCTGAAGTATTTTAAGGATGAGGCAAGGCTTTGGGAGAAAGCAAAGAGGGCAATTCTTTGTCTCTGAAATCAGCTCTTTTTTTCATTGATGCTGAGACCGAACCCACAAAGAAACATCCATTTTTTCCACTCTGAACAGTTAGCCAGAATAATGCCAAAAGAATGGGAGCATCCCCCAGCCTCTCTTATCAGAACTGCTGGATTTCTAAGGCTTTGTAGAGCAGCATGGTGTTCAAATGATATTAAACTGTCTGTGATTTCATGGCCACCACGGAGCCATGCTGAGGTGGCCTCGGAGGCAATCTGCATTCCTGAGATGTGTGGTCTGCACCATGGAGGCTTAAGAATGCTCTTTGTGGTGCAAAAGTTAGCCTTAAACCTGTTTTATTTATTCTGACCATTTAAACCACTATCTCTTTTTGAACATGGCCATTTTTTATAGATTGTGAAGATCATTATTTGCACAGTCAACTGCCCTCTCTTTCGTTTTAAACTGTTTTTCTTATATACATATGAAGTACTTTGGATCCAGCAGAGTTCATAGAGTACAAAGACTTGTGCTGGAAAAAAATATTTGCATTTCGCTCGTATTCAAGAGAAAGGTCAATAAAATAAAGCAAGATGAGAAATCATGGGGTGAAATGCTGGCCCCACCATAGTCAATGGGAGTTCTGCCATTGACTTTAATGGAGGCCAGAGTTTCACCCGTGTTGCCTCAGAGATGGTGAATGACTCCTTTTTGTCCACATATTTCTAGCCTTAGGAGGCAAATGGAACAGAAATAAATCAATATCCCATCAGAAATGCAGATTTCACCTCGTCCTCTATGTTTCTGAATCCATAAAACATAAATTCTGGGCAAACTTTGATCTCTGTGTTTGACTCAGATTTTTGTTATTCCTTCGAATTTCAGGGAGGCTTATTCCAGAGGTTGCCTGGATGGGCTCTATAGGTGGAACAACCTGAACCATAGACATACACAGCATTCTTACAAGATGAAAGCATCCCTCATATAGATCCAGGACTGGACAGGCTGTCTGCTCCACACAGTAACAAAGACTGAAACCATATTGGCCTGTTGCCTGATACAACACTCAATGCTTCCCTGTGGCTTTCTACTCCCAGGGAGAAAGAGCAAAGAAATCAGCGGGGAGACCAGTGGAAGTCATGGTTTGACAACATCAAAGAGCAGCTTGGACCCTGTCCTTATAGAGAGAAAAACAGTTGCCAGGATCCCATGAGTTGGCTGACTAATAAGTGAAGTGCTGCCAATGCTCTGATTCAGGACGACTTGGGGTGACCCAGGGAGTGATGGCCATTGCTGGTGGAAGCAGTGAACAGGGAAAAAAAAGCAGGGAGATAAAGAAAAATAACCCAGCCAACACAGGAATTGGGAATGCAGAAGAGCACAGAGGGAGTTGGGTCTTGAATCAGAAACGTCTGTGTTAGTAGTAAGGTCAACAGTGACTTCTGAGAAGGCATTTGCAGCCTTCGTTGCTGCTTCCGTCCTCTGACAGAGACACATTGGTGTGTGAGCTATTTGTCTTGTCCACACTGGGCAGGAGAAGGGACAACATTGGGGAGAAAGGAAGAAAATACATCATTTTAAACTCAGGATGGCCAGATGTACGTTTGCACTGGGATTTCACATCTTGCATGGGGGTCAGCCCCTGCTAGTTATTAGAACTGACCTCGTGCTCCTTTATGAAGACCAAGTCCCCAGTGAGTGACTTGATTTGCTCATTTGTGTGAGAGAAAGCAACTCCAAAGTGGGGTGGTCCAAGGAATGCTGCTAAGGACAAGGGACAGGGAGCTGCTTTTGGGAAGAAAAAAAAGGCTTAGTGACTATTTCTTGGGTGAAGGACTTCTCAGGGTGAATAGAAAATGTTTCCTAGTTGTAGGTTGGAGGGGAAAAAAGGATGAAAAGTATTGTAATCTTGAAGTTCATTTTCCAGAACGAGATATTCAGAGGAATGTGATGAGCAGGGTGGCTCCCAGGTTGCTGTAAATCACTTCTCCTTCTGCTATATGTCCCTTAAGCTGTTCAGCTCATGTTGAACAACTTTGCAAGACTTTGTTTTCACCAAAGGATATCCTGAGGCAGCATTAAAGTCAGCATCTGAAGAAGAGGAATGACGTTGGCCACAGCTATGCCTGGGGCAGCTGAGCCTTGTCTTTAGCTGAACCATTGGGTGACCAAAGCAACAGGGCAGGAGAGCTGCTCCCAGCCTCTTTTCATTTTTGGCAAAACACTTCCCTGTATTTCCATAACTCTGAGATTTGCCTGAGCTGTTTAAATTGTCAGCTCTTCAGAGAGGTTTGGTACAGCACCTATTAGCAACAGGACCTCAAAGTCTTCTAAGGCCTCTGAACACCACAGTAATATAAATAATAAGAAAGCATTTATCAAAGCATGCAAAGGAAACTCTCTGTGCTTTGATTTAAAGCATGTAAAATGAGTCTTGGAAAACATTCCTCCAAAGGAGCAGAGGATTAATTAGCACTTGCCCAGCCCATTAAGACCACAGGTGGTGCTGGGAGCCCTCAGCACCACCTTGCCACCAGGATTAGCTTTCATCAAGACAGGGTACAGACAGGCACTGGATCTTACAGGGCATCAGAAGACACGCTGGCATCTCCTCCCTTTAACTGGCTCTGCTTTTCTGCACAAAGACCTCAAAAGAAAACAAAGGGCCACAAAATTATGTCGTAGTTTAAGAGATGAGGAAAGAAGAGTTTAGCATTTTTGAGGCTTTTGCAGTTTACTGCTAACCCTCAATAATCCACTTGATACCCTGTTGCATGTCTGATTCACCTTCCAAAACTGAAATCAATGAATCTCCCCTTGGATCGAGGTGCTGCCTGAGGCTGAAAGACTCAGAGTTGGTGGTTATCATCCCAGCTGGTTCACACTGCAGAGCACAAGAAGGGAGAATGGTTTTCCAGCTTTTAAGACAGGATAATTGGTTTGCTTTTTTAATTTTATTTCAAAAATGGTTTAAATCCATCAATGCACTCTTCAGTGTAGGAAATCCTAACCTGTTTGGACTCACTCTTCAGGATACAATAAATCCTAATCTGTTTGGGCTCAGTTTCTGATTCATTTTTTTTTGCCAAGCACCCTAATAAAATCACTCTTCGGTTTAGGAAATCCTAACCTGTTTGGACCCACTCTTCAGGATACAATATATCCTATTCTGTTTGGGCTCAGTTTCTGATTAATTTTTTTTTTGCCAAGCACCCTAATAAAAATGGAATCATTTAAAGCTATATGGAAAAAAAATAGAGAGAGAATTTCACAGCAGCCATTTCTTTAGCTGGAGTAGGCTTTTTTTTTTTTGCATACACGTTTGAATCATAATAACAATAAAAAGAACTGGTAATTACATTGCCTGTAAAAAGCCATTAGACAGGAATGGAAATTTATAAACCCCCACAATTAATGGTGGATGAGTACAAGCACACAGACATAGAGGTACTTGAAAAAATATTAATATAGAGAACGATTATGGGATATGGATAGGAAAGGAGACTTCTCTGAGGTTTAAGTGAGTTATCTTCTAGGTTTGTGGGATTCTAGTTGTGTTGAGGAGCCTCATACATTCCTTGAAAATTAAATTCATGCTGTATCACCACCAAGCACATCCCTGCAGCAGATTCCTGGGCAAGGAGTGAGTGGGGTGCACGGGGATGAAAGGACACCCCATTAAAGCACAAGGAGCATCATAACCTGCAAAGCTTGCTGGATGGGAATGCCTCTGGCTTACACCTCACTTAGGTGGTCTGGGCTGGCCTGGATGAAGCAAAAAGAAAAGGCCAGGGGATAAAATTATCCCTCTTTCACTCAGCCATCACAGTACAAAAGGATTATTCTCAAACTTATGCTTTAAAAGCATCGTCAGCTAATTATTACAGTTTAAAAAGAGCAGCAGAAGCTCAAAAGTTGAACAAGGGAGTTCATCTACATGCTCAATTGAAAGAATTTTTTTTAAAAAAATCAAACTTCAAGAAAAATAATCTCAAACAAGTGAGATTTTCTTGCCAAACTCATTCAAAGCATTTTTCCCCCTCCTATCAGCTGCTTTTGCATCCAAGGACAATCTCCTTTTCCCCTTTTCGGAAAAGCCTTGGACCGACATTTGTTTATAATACCTTACTAGAATTGACTAAAACATTTTCAGCACAAAACCCATCTTTCAACTCATCTTTCCTCACTAAACCAATAAGCACATATTAAGGCACAACGCATTTGGCTTCCTGTTTACATCCACAGATGGCAAATCAGTGCGTGCTCACTCCTCCAATGTATTAATCTCCCCTTTTCCCACCTAATCCGTAAATGAAGCCCAGATGGAAAGAATTAGCTTGAAATCTCTCCCTCCTCCTGCCTCCCCTGCCCTGCCAAAATGTTGGGAGAGGGGTTTTGGTAGCGCTGATTCCGTTGCAAAATTGTTCTGTGATTCTTTAAGTTCTTCAGTATCTTGCTGTCTCCCAATAGCAATATAGGATTATACTGCTGGTGTAATAAAGCACATGATATATTATGGTTCCTACACTGCTTACAAGACCAGGGATATTAAAAAGAAACCATTGAAAAAATCTGTAGCAAGTAGCTAGACACCAATCCCAGCTCAGTGAATGCAATGAAGCAGACAAAAGACACAGGATTAAATTTTTCCAAGTCTTCCAAAGCTCCACTTGATGTAGTTTATAAACTCTTACATTGTTTATACCCTTCTTTACAGTGGTCTTGCTGGATATCAGGTTATGTTCTATAATCTTTATTTTTCAAGGGCAAAGCTTTTCATGAGATGCCTATGATGCCTTTTGTAGGTGGCTGTGTTCAAAGCTTTGGATGGGTGCTCCTTACAGTGTCTTTGCCAGGTATCAGACTGTCAAATCAGTCATATCAGTTGGATTTTAATCACAGGGGCATTTCAAGTCGTTTCACAGTGTTTATAATAGTTAAACAGTAGTTTACAGGACTAAAAGCACAACTGCATGATGGATGAGTTCCTCACACAGGTTGGAAGTGGAGGAATTACAAGAAGAGCTCGTGCCCTATGAAAAAGGACTGGGAAGAGAGTCCTGTCCAGCACCTCGTCCTCCACACCGAAATTCTTGTCTCTGCTAGGACACTCCTGCCTTGTTAACATCATTCACCACTTTCCAGGCTTCAGGGTTGTTCCTTGACTTCTTGGTACCCTTTCCTCACCTACTCCACTCTGCTATCTCCAGGTCCAGAGATGCTGCATTGGTCAACATTTTATGGGTGGGGATATCCCAGGGTATTCATCTCCTGCATTTTGTCCTGGCCAGCTCCTGATCATCCTGCTGGGAAGAGCTGAACCTCAGGTGGGTCTGTGCTTACACAAAGGCTTTGCAAACTGACAGTGAATTTTACCTGGCAAGCGCATACCACAGGAAAAATTCATCAAAGGGAATTAAAGAACCAATCCAGCCCCACATTCACCTCATGCTAGTAAAAGCAAAACCACAGCTACGTCGTTTTAATCCTCAATTATGAAATTGCTTAAAGGAGTTCACTGCGCTGGGGGACTCGGAGACGTTTCAGCCACGACGCCAGCGATTCGTTTGAAGCTCTGCGTGCTGCCACATGCACTGAACTACCCATGAACTCGGGGGGCTTCAGTGTTCCCAACACCCAGGTCAAGCAGCAGCAGCAGTTCAGACCACAGAGAAGGCTGAATCCCAAAAGAAATCTCTTTGCAGAGAGTGCAGGAGCAAGCACGGCTCCAAAACCATGTGCCAGGGGTGTTGCTGACAAAAAGAGAAGTCAAAAAGCCACCTCTTTTTGGTTTTACACCACCATACTCCCCTCATAGCAGGGCATCTTCCTGCAGAAGCTGGTCAGTTGGATGGAGAAAGGACTCTTTCTTCAGGAGCTAATGAGCAGGAGAAGCTGAAAGATCAGAATTCATCGCCGTGGAAATCGCCACATGTTTAAAAGGGTTTTCGTATGGATGATTTTGGAGCTCTTTAGATTTTTTTCTTTGATTTTAGGAGTGTTGTAATAGTCAGAGATGGTATTGTTCTGCTTGAATGTGTTTTATTTCAAAACATTTTTTTTTCAACTTGAAAAACACCCCCTTCAGTGAGGAAACTAAGAAATCTGTGCAGGCAACGAGGGAAACAGGTTTGAACTGAAAATCAAATGAAAAATAAGAATCAACAAAAGCAAACGAAAATGACCAAAAACATAGAAATCAGCCAAATTTAAAAATTATCAGCATCCTTCACTTTAACCTTCAAAAAGGGGAAAAATGTCTAGATGATCAAAATATTTGCAAGAAAATTTGCAAGAAAAATACTTATCTCTACTCCATTAAACAACAAGGTGGGATCCAATGGAGGGTTCATTAATTCCCAGCCACAAATGCTCTAAGAAATAATAAATAATAAAAGAGTTACACAACTTTAGTCTGAGTAGTTAATTGTTCAAGGAAACAGAGTTTCCTCCAACACTGATAAATACCACAGACTATTTCAAACAACTGAGTAGTAAATCAAAGAGAAGTGCTGTTCCATTATACAATGAAATCAAAGTGATTTGCACAACCCTAAATGTTTCTTCATCACTCTTAATCCTATACCATTAAAGTAATGAGGAGCTCTGATAAGATTTTCAGGCAGTGAGAAGGGAACTGGAAAATTATGGGCATTTTTATTTAAAGCTTTTTTTTTTTTTTCTCAGTGCTTTGGGTTTAAAATACAATGAAATATTGTAAATTATTTTAGGAAGTTGTAATATAAACCCCCTGTAAATGGACCTAAAGCTGGGAGATTTGTCAAAAGCTGAGAACAGGACCGGGTCATGCTGTAGACTGGATAAAAAGGAGAATATTTTCTATCTTGCTATGCTTTTTGCATGATGAAAATTCAGACTATTTTTTTAAAACCCAAGCCATTTAGCAGCACGGAAAAATATATTCAAAAAGTAAAAACCTAAAAACTAGGTTTTTGTAACCAGTACTGAGAGGATAAGTGAATAATGAGTTATTTCTTTCCTTAAACCACAGATGTCATGTGTTCTTTTGACACAATATACGATACAAACTAGATCTCTGTCACATACAAAATGAGGTGGAAAGATATGATATCATTAATACACGTAGTGATGCTCAGATAGAGCTCATACTCATTTTTATACAATTTAATTCTGTGTACTGTCAAAATGGGAATAAATGCACATTGTGCTGGTTTTATGCTGTAGATTTAATGACATTAGCACTGACACTTGCATCTCTTGGGCTGTACACACACCTACAGAGGCTTGAGGAGTTCAGAGCATCAGGCATCACTCTATTTTCTTTTCTCCTAAAGCTGGGCTCGCTTGGGTGGAGAGAAAGTTGCTTATTTGCTGCTTCACTTTGGGCTTTGCCAACTCCTCGGAGAGTTGACAGAAGATTTTCTCCACCACGTCCAAGTGGTGCTCAGGGCTGAGCATCTCTGCAGGCAGCAAGAGGGGACCAGGGACAGAGCCGGTGTGACTTCAGCGAAACGCCGCCCGGGCAGGACTTCATCTGGAGAGTTTATAAAACCCCACGTCCCCCCAAGGCAGGGAACACTGCTTTAATTCTTCTCAACTGGATTAAAAGAAACATATGCTAATAGAAGGTTGCTGTTAGTGCAGCTGCTGTATACAACCCCACGTCGCAGTGACAGAAAAGCCATAACTCACTGCTACCAGTGAGCTTTCTCCTATTTATTTATTGAGTTCAGCCAACAGACTTCTAAGTGATTTAGATGTTCCTCTAGATAAAAACAGTCTAGTAGTCAGGAGTTTGAACAAACCCAGCATTGCATCAGCGATGGAAAGGCATCAGGCAGAAGGGTAGAGAGGGGGGGAAATGATTTGGGTGTAAATGGGCATGGTTTAGTCTTTCTGCTGACCAGTGTTAGCAAAGACCAGGAGGTTTTATTGCTCTTCAGGCATGTCTTTGGTTTGTTTATAATGGAGAAAAAGAGATTGTATAAGGACAGAGGGACAAAGTAGCACACTGGTGGAGTGGCGACAGTTCTCTGAGATGCCAAATAAAAAAGAAAAGTAATAAATGGCAAGAATTAAAACGAGGGAGGGCAAGAATTAAAACCAGGGAGGCTCTGGGGAAAGGAAAAAAAAATCTATTACTAAAGAGAATAAAAATGTCACTGTCAGAAGATGACAGGAATCCCTAATATAAGGGATTTAGCAGTGAAGAATAGATTCCTTTTTTTTTTTTTTTAACTTGAAGGCAAAACATACGTTAACTCTGAGGAGCATTTTTGAACTTTGAACTCTCTGCCCTTTAAAGCCTCCAAAATAAACCCCAGCCGACTCCAAAGAAATGGCAACAAACAGCAGAGCTGGTCCCTGGGGTGGCTTTGGCAGCACAGCCGTGGCATCCTTTGGCTGCATCCAGCATCAGCAGCAGCTCCTGTGGACAGACAGACAGACAGACAGACAGACAGACAGACAGACAGACAGCAGCCAAACTCTTCTTCCATGCCCCAGCCTCCAACCAGAGCCACCCAATGGGTTGTTTTCTAGGTTTATCCTAGAGTTATGGCAGCAGGTGAAAGAATTACACTGGGGAGACAGACTGTTACTATCTCTCCTTTACAATGGATACCAGAAATGTCACATTTTGCCCCAATTTACACCTTTCCACCTGCCTCTGCTTTGCCTGAGTGAGGCTACAGCACGATATTAACCACAGAATTATTTATGCCCAAGTATGAAACACCCAGAGCTATTTTACATTAGAGACAACTTTAAATCCTGCTCAGCTGAAAAAAAAACCCACCCTGTTCTCAGTCATTCCATGAGCAACTCTGGGCCTCAGGCATAAAAACATCACCTCTTTTAGCCCACTTTTAGCAAGTTTCTGGGAGAAAAAGAGACCATCTGCAGCAGTTTGCAGTGATAAAAATATTAGCTCGAGATGCTGAACATGCACACAAACTCATCCCTGCCTTCACGTGGTGATGGGAGCTTATCATCCAAAGAACCATAAATAAGAGATTGTTCTGAAGCCTCAACCTTTGCACGAAGCTCAGCACGAGCAGAGGGAAGAGAAGAAATCACATCAAGCAAATCCCTCACCTCTTCTGGGCTGATCTTGGGGGAGTATTTTTGCACTGAGAAAAAAGGACATTGGTGTTTGCAACATCTCCTGAGCTTCACCTCACCCTCCCTACCTGTGCTGTGGCCTCAGGAAGTCTTCATAAAGTATAAAATAGTGCCATCTACTGACTCTGCATTTTAACAGCTCCTGTGTACTCAGCATAAGACCTTGAAAGCTGATTTTTCTACCCCTTCATCATGGTATTAAGCCTCTAAACCAGCATGCTGCTTAGATTGTCCTAAAGCAGCCATAAACTGATACTGGAAGAAAACATCTTCAGGAGTGTCATCTCCTGCCATCCACGGCCAGTTAAGGTGCTTTAGACAAACTTGTTTTGCAGAGTTAACATCTGCCAGAGAGGTTAAAAAAAATAAAAGAAAGAAAGAGGAAAGGGAGATTGATTTCCCTGGAGTGGAGATCTGTGGTTAGAACTGGTCAGTGGTGATGTGGACATTGGTTTCTGATAACACCAACACCACAGGGTAAAAAAATGAGGGTAGAAATACTCTGCATGCTTTCACATTGCCTCTAACCACTCCAAACCCAAATGCCACCTATGAGCGGAAAGAGGAAAGAGGAATGTGGATGCCCAACTCTGCTGAGGAGGCTTCATTTGGAGATACACATACAGATTTTCCAAGCTTATCAACTGCAGAGAAAACTTGTACACACCTCAGGACAACCTTCATCTGGGAACCACTTTAGCCTGCAGCACTACGGTGGCATATCCCTGAGGGTGGTTTCTTATTTCTCAGTAGATTTACTTAAAACTTGACATTTCCCACATCTCCTGTGCTGGGTGAGGTCCACCCCACTCCTCCCAGCACGTGGTCCTCCTGCAAGCCGCCCACATTACTGCTCCTCCATCCTCCCACCCACTTCATTGCAACAAGGCTTTGGCTCCTCATCCAGAACCCCCCAAGAGTGACAAATGAACCCGTGTAACTTTCCATTCACCAGCCTCCTCCAAGAGGATATGTGAGGGCTTGATTAGGGCCCGTTATCAGATACCAGCACTGGGATTTTTCCCTCTCCTGTTGTTTTTATGACGACGATAAGTTGTTACAATCTTTATTTTACAAGACAGAGCTCGTTGCCCCAGCCAAGGGAGAGCAGGGTGGCTGATTGCCCTGACTTCCCTGCAGGTATAAAGACCGGTGATTTATGGCAGGGGAAATTCATATTAACCAGAAATATCTTAATAACTAGCCATCTGGGAGAGAGAGAGGGCTGTGCATCCAACGCAGACTAATTGCTGTTTAATGGGCAGCATCTCCAGCCCTCTCTCAAACAATGCTTTTGGCAGGGGGTGTTGCTGGGGTTAGAGAAAGGGCTTTTAATCTGCAAGAGGAAATCTGCCACCGTGGTGCTGACTGCTGCTCTCTGCTCAGCTCTGCTATCTCACGCCCACAAGAGCTGGTTGTCTTGTATTAGACAGATTCATCCTCCCACCCCTGGCCAACAACAGGACCTGAAATGTCCAGTCACAGCCTAAGCTGCTGTCCTTGGGGCTGTGGCCACCCTCCAGCTCACACAGGTCCCAGAGGGGACCTGTATTTGCCAGCCTGAGGGTGAGGGCTGTAAACTCAGCTAAAGGCTCATTAATATTTTGGGTGTCCAATTGGAAGGCTTACAGGTAGTTTGGTGGTAGGTGGTAGAAGGTGGACACCATGGGTTTCTACACAAGCCTCCAGTACTGGAAGATGGGAGGTCTGGAGAACTCTTAGCTCTGCATGACCACCCTGTGGGCCCCATGTCCACAGAGATCTGCTTCTTACAAGCTCAGCCACTGTGATTTTGTTCTAACCCAGAGGAGACAGCTCTTTGGATCACTGCCTTCCCCCAGATACCGACCTCCCCACTCCTCTCTTAACTCAGACTTCAAAGGAACCAAATCCCTGTGGCACTTTCACTGCAGGGGGAGATAAATGAGTCTGAGGATAGTTCTCATTTTTTTTTTTTTTAACTTAAATCCCACAGTTTTCAGCTCACAGAGTCTCTTTCAACCCATAAGGAGGTTTCATCTGTATCGCATCCTCTGCAGAGCTCTAAGCCAAAGGACCTCCTCTGGATTTACACCCAACTAAGGTATTAATGAAAATAAAATGACTGCAGTGCAACCCGTGGTTCTGCCTGGATGTAGGACCACTTACAGTTTCTTTGAGATCAGCTGAGGTCTGGCAGGAAGCACTGCTCATGGATTAAATGTCTCCTGCCTTACTCTTCGGGATCAGTGTTATGAGAGAGTCCTGTGCAGAAGTGAGTGATGAGGAGCCACAAAAATAGTTCAAAGGTCTGGCCATTTCCCTGTTTAGCCATACTATTTGATGGAGTGTAGCTGAAAACATTATTAAAGAACTCTACTGTTTTAGCAAAACTCTTCAAAGTTCCCCGGCCCAAGAGGAAAAGAGCTTTCCATTGATCTTCCCTTTCCTCACTCCTGATGAGTTTAAAAGCAAGAGCTCTGAAATGCTTGTTATCAAATTTTTTGGACTTCAAAATGAATCTAAAGTTCTGGGAACAGTCTACAAAAAAGATTGTTTGGGTTGCCTATGGTACGTGAATGGTAGAGACTGAAATAACTAAATCCTGGGATGATGAGAAAACTCCCCATAGAGAGAAAAAAAGAGACAAGAAGAAGTATAGCCCTGGAAAGCAGAACATGCCCTTCAAGGTGTTCATGAGGCATCAGGTTTCTTTAACAGTCCAAACAAGACATCAGCAAGGAGTAAGGCTGTTGGTGCTCCTGGAGAGCACCTCCTCAAAGACAGCAGAGCAAGAAACACGGGCTCCAGATGCTGCTTTATGGGACATACGCCCAATAAATCCCTTTTGATAAGTGCAGAAGGTGTGGAGATGTTGCTCCTCCTTCTCCATGCCTCTTTTCTTCTACTTGTCACTCAGTTCTCACTCAACACTTCCATCTGAGCAGGAGTATCAACAGACCAGTGTGTTTGCTGCAGATAATTATAATTATTTAGGTGTTTAAATCCTCTTAGAGTCTCCTCAGCGTCACCCAGAAGAGTTTAACGTGTCAGAACCTGATAGGAAAATTGCTGCATTCATCACCACGACGTACAGAACCAGCCTCTTCCACCACCACCTGGAAAAACAAAGCCCAGATCCAATCTGCCCAGCACAGATCAGCGTTTCCTGCAGAGATATTTGTGCTCTGCAGCTCTGGCACGTGGGATAGCAGATGCTGCCACGCCTCAGTGCTGGTTTTCATGGACTAAAAAGCAGCTTTATTCAACAATTCTGGAGTCAGGCTGCAATGTAAAACCTCATCAAGCTCTGACTTCTCCAAGTGAGGTGACGTGTCCACGTTGAAGATCTGCATGAACAACCATCTCTTCAAAGTGACTTTTTGGGAGTGAACACTGAGCTTCCCTACCCCAATTTAGATGATCCAGCTGGAAATGACTCTAGTGCTGTTGTCTATTTGCCTTTTGGAAGCAAAGCCATTGTGAGAACCCCAAGAAGAGAATCAAATCACCTGACTTGCAGGCTGAACTTTCTCCTGCACCATGACACAGAGACTCGTGTGCCAGGAAAAAACAGGGTGTTGGAATACCATTGTCATGTCACTCCAGGTGTGCTGACTGTGAGCTCCATCCAGGAGATGGACTGAGTGCCACCACAGCTGAGTTTACTCCACAGAAACACTGAATTTTCTCATCCTCATTTTGGTTTTGAAGCTGGACAGCTGATGTTTAAGCCAGGGCACTGGAAAACCAACCTAGCCAAGACAAAGACTGAGAGGTGGAGGCTTACCAAGCTTCTGTTGTTAGATGTCCTCCAAAATCCATGTCTCAGCAGATCTGGAGGCTGCTTTTCAGCACGTTGCCTGAAGTTCCATCACACCTGAGCTAACTTCACAAGCTTTTCCTCTGCCCTACAACCAGCACACAGCAAATCCATGAGGCAATGCCATGCTCACGCAGGGGACCTGGCACTCTGCAGGAACCTTCTCCAAAAGCCTCAGCACCATTTCAGCAATTCGTAGCCCACATCTTATTTTCTTCTTTGAAATAAATCTGACTTGAATTTCTATGATAAATGAACAAGAAGATTCATGGCATGGCATCCCTAAGAGGAGTGGCAAGAATACAGCTTGGCAGTAAAATGCTGGGCAGTACATAAATTTCTCACAAGCTTGAAGACATCTGACAGGCAATGTCAAAGGCATTAACACCTCCCATTGAATGACATTAATTCAGCCTGTTGCCAGTCTCAGGATTAATATGTATCTCAAAAACTCTGCAAGAAATCAAAGCCTGAGAGGTCTGTGCAAACTATTTCAGGAGGCTGTAAATTTGATTTTTAAAAGGAAGAATTTAGAATTGTAGGAGCACGGTCAACAATCAAATCACCTTTTGTATTAAAATCCTGAAATTCAAAATTCTATGTACATTTCAGGGAAAAATACCTACAGTAAGACTAAAAGACTAACAGAGAAAGCTTCAACAAATGTCTCCTCCCACAGATACGTTTTTCCTTTTAACTGCAGTGTGGGGGTTTTGATAAAACCCATTTGGAGATGCTTTACTCGTGCAAATCCCTCCCAATCCCAAGAAATGTTATCAGATACAGAAATTTCAGCTACTTATGATCACCAAGGCCAATGTCTTCTTCCAAATAACAGCAAGTATAATAGTCTAACAACAGTGGCAACAGGGAAACCTCAGCTGATGGCGACATGGAGGATTAACCACATTGAGTAGATTAAAAAAAAGATCAGGACAGGTTTTGAAGTTTCTCTGAGATGTGGGGTACATATTTTGGAGTTTAGGTATTTACTCCTTCAAAGCTGACACAGTTATGGCTTACTACACCATGGTGACATCCCAAGGACCTCTTCTGTGACTGTGACCTCAGAGGATATGAGCATCCATCCCTTGGAAGACAGAGAAATGCCCTGTGGAAATCCCATAATAAGATCTTCTTTCCTCTCCTTGAATTGTTTTTATTGATATTTTGAGATTTTTTAAAGACTGGGGGTATTTTCTGCCAAATTACAGTCAACCTTATAAAATCATTCTGCCATTGCAGCAGGTATGCAGGAAAAAGGGACTAGATGTTCCTCAGGTTCAGAGAATAATGGAAAATACTTTTTCTCCAGAAAAAAAAATGGTAAATGGAGATTATCCTTTACTCTGAAGGACAATTGAGGATAATTTTTGGAGAAGTCTCTACTTAGAAGTGACACAAGCCCTGTTAGGGTTGGGAGTGGAGTACAGGAGCTGCAAACAGTATAAATGGAAAAGAATGGCTGGTGGTCAAAGGAGACTATTTTTTAAAATAGATTTTAAAAAAAACCCAACCACTATCATTTCTCCTTCATGAATTTGGAAAAAGCACCCTGGCACCTTTGTCAATACTCCTGTACTGGTTAGTCTTTGTAGAACTCAATTTCTTGATGCCAAACACAATTTTACAAGGTTCAGAGACCACTTCTCCAAACACCAGTTCAATTGCTTTTTCTTTTTTCTCCCCAGCCTAGGACAGCAATCTGGCTGCACTTAAAACACTTTGCTTCCCATCTTTTATCCCTTGGAAGGGACTTGGGAGTTTTATTGCATACTGTGATCTTATCACCAGTCACTCCAGCACAGTCCTTGGCAGTAAACGGGGAGGGTGTCCAGGGCATCCTGTGGTGACTGTGATTGCACTGTGGCATCCATGTGAGAGGTCCCTTCCCACCATGAGATACTGCAAAGTACCTCTGCACCTAGATAGAGAGATAGAGAGATAGAGGTAGAGGTAGAGGTAGAAGTAGAGGTAGAGGTAGAAGTAGAGGTAGAGGTAGAGGTAGAGGTAGAGGTAGAGGTAGAGGTAGAGGTAAAGGTAGAGGTAGAGGGAGAAGGAGAACTAGAGATAGAGGTGGAGGTAGAGGTAGAATTAAAGGTAGAGGTACAAGTAGAGGTAGAGGTAGAGGTACAAGTAGAGGTAGAAGTAGAACTAGAGATAGAGGTGGAGATAGAGGTAGAATTAAAGGTAGAGGTAGAAGTAGAGGTAGAATTAGAGGTAAAGGTAGAGGTAGAGGTAGAAGTAGAGGTAGAAGTAGAACTAGAGATAGAGGTGGAGGTAGAGGTAGAATTAAAGGTAGAGGTAGAAGTAGAGGTAGAATTAGAGGTAAAGGTAGAGGTAGAGGTAGAAGTAGAACTAGAGATAGAGGTGGAGGTAGAATTAAAGGTAGAGGTAGAAGTAGAGGTAGAGGTAGATACATCATTACTTTCAAGAAATGTTGGTAGTTTATTCAGTGCCAAATGGTCACTGGCAGATTTCGATGGGATATTTATGAGGGTTTAAAACTCCTTTGTCATAGTCAAGGTGGTGTTCCACCACATGCTGAAAGCCCTTCCAGCTCAAGGCTGTTGAGCACTTGTAGTGCTTATGGCACCTACAGCAAAATGAAACTCATCTCCTTTTGAAGTTGTCTGTGTCATTAATTGTTGGCATAGCCCCCAGGTTGGGTAGCCCTAACATATCAGTCACTCATGAAATAGGTTTAATGTCTGAGGAGCAATGATCAGAAAGGTAATAATGCAATCTGAAAATTATCTTCTTTGCCTGTGTTCAGTGCCCACCAGGATCTGTTTATGTGGGGGAGGATATAAATTTATGTTTTCCAGCACACCAATTAGCCAAGATTAACCACCACGAGTTAAACCCTTGTCTGATGGAAGCCAACTTCTGTGGGATAACGTTGATTTACACCTGCCCAGGAGCTAATCCTCTGAATCAAGCCCAAAAGTACTTTCAGATCTTTGACAAAAATAAACCAAAAAATGGCTATTTGCTCTCCTTTAACAAAAAAAAAAATAGAGATTAAATGATACATGGGAGGAGGAAGAACTCTCCCATCCAAAATCAAAGCAATAGCCAAAGAGAAAGGGTATCATTTAGGGGCAGATGAAAGCACATGTGAGTTCAGCATGATGTCATGGCTGTTTATGCAGTTAAATTACTCTTTATCATCCACCAGACACATAACGACTTTCTAAGGCTCCCACTGGACGGATGGTCCCTCTCTGTAATAAACGTTGACAAGTTTTATATAAAACTGTAGATCATTTTCAATTCCCAGTGTAGCCATTGGAACCTGTGATTAATAACCTCGCAAATCTTATCTGTTTGAAAATAAGAGGAGCTGGGGTTTGTTTCCTTCAGATTAGGGTTCAGGGCTTAACAACAGGAAAATAGCCTGCTGAGATCACTCTGGTTTGCATGGCACAGAGAAGTAGAAACCAAGAAAATAGAATTTAAAAAATAGGCTAAACGTTCCTATCACAAAGCAAATAAGATACTTCAGGAGTCGTGATAACATTGATTCATGAAGTCTGTAACCAAGCAATTGTTTTATATCAGGCAGAATAACTGTGAACGGAGAGATAGGCACTTGTACATTTAAATTAAAACACTAATTGGCCGATAAGATGTACCACAAAAAAACAATATCCAGGCTCAAACTTCTTGGTGGTTTGTCAAACTGAAATGAAAGAGCTTTAGGCATGAGGGAGAGAAAAAAGGGGCATGAATTTGGGATTCCAGATCCATGGTTGGCCTGGGTACAGCTGATAGCCAGGACTGCAATAAAAGGGAGAAAATAATATAATAATAATGATGATAACGATGATAATGATGATAATAATGATGATAATGCTGCTGCTGCTAATAATAATAATAACAAATAATAATAATATCTCACTACCTCATTGCTCCAGCCTTTCCCTGATGTCTGAAAACTATTCAGAATTTTATTGTGAGAACACGCTGTTGTACAACATTAAATTAAAAAGATTAAAGAGGCATAGGAGCTGAATAGGTCAATCCACTGAAGACAGAAATAGCCTCTAAAATCTACTTCAAAAATCCACTTAAAGTCTGTTTAGAGCATAATATATAAAGCATTCCTGGTACAGTTTGGGAAAATGAGAGCTAGGTCTGAACCACAAGAGTTTTATCCTCTTCTTCTCAATTCCCACATCAGAGCTTTGCACCTACAACCAAAGCCATAAAGGACGATGAAAAAGTTTTGCCAGGTTCTTTCCCTTGCAGAAAAATGACAGAAAAGTATTAAAAAGAAAGCACCCAAAATGTGTTTTTCCCCCTGGCAAAATTCAAAGTGTATTCAGCTGAAAAAAGTCCCGTTAGTTTGGGTTTCAGTTCTTTGGTACATCAAAAATTTCCTGCAAAATCAGGCTCTTCTTGCCAAGATTTTAATTTATTTTTGAAATGTAGCTTTCTGTCCAAAACTGTCAGCAGATTTTCTTTTAAAAGAGCTGAGAATTATTGGAATATTAAAAAGAAAAATGGCCTTTGACTTCCACACGGTGGGCTGCTCGCAGAGGCTGGCTGAGAACTGAGTGCACTCTTTAATTAGATCTCAATATAAAACTTTTTGTCTGCCTCGAATTTTACAGCACTTTCATGCCAAGCCAAGGCAAGGCAGGGAAGAAAACAGCCATTTCTCCTTCTGCTTTTTGTTAAGTGAAAACAGCAAGGGTCATCAATAATTCACCTAAGTGAGGAAAGGATGGAAGTGGAAAATGAGGCGGATCGTGGAAAAAATCAAATAATCTCTGGAGAAAAAGCAATTTATCCCTGCACTGACAGATGGGTACAGACATGTGGGGTTTGGTATAACACTTGTCTCATAGGAGGCATCTCCCAGGGCTGGGACCCAACCAGGTTAATACATTTCTCAGGGAAAAAAAAAAAAAATTCGATTTCTTTTTTTATTAGGAACTAAAAATTCAATTGCTGATTTATTTCTTCTTTTTGGTGGTGGTTTTCAACCACTGGACACCTCCTGCCAGCCTGAGAAATGCTCAGTAACCCCAGATCTCTCTCTGGTTAATGGAAACTTTCTGCTTTGTGACAGAGGAAAAAAAATGTTGCTAAAAAATGAGGGGGGTGAGGGGAAGTCAACAAAATTGATGAATCGGGATAGGTTTTTAGGATGAGAAAAAATAGCCCATTCCAATTAATTTCTGGTCAAAAATTAGCACATAGGAATACAAGTCAGTGTTGGTGTTTTAATTGTTCCTCCTGTAGTATCTGTATTGTATAACAAATCAAAATACTAGGATAAACCAAACCCATTTTGGTCAATATGGCAGCAAGGTGAATTTTGTGTGATTTTCCCTGCCACATACCACTTCAGAATACAAAGACCTTGACATAAAATAAATTGCAGAACAAGGCAAAGCAAGAAAGTCGTTTGAAAGTATCCAAAATATTACTTGCTTGATCTTCACCATAAGACAAGAGTCAGCCTTTGAGTCCTCACAGGACTGCTAATAATATTGAATTGGGATAAAGCTGGGGAAATAAATGCAACCTAACCCTGATGCAAACATGGAACATGAGGGAAACAAATGTGTTTGTCCACGAGAGGTCTCTAGAGGCCTGTATAATCACAGGATATTTCCATGTATTCCTCTTTTCCTGCTTTGAAATGAGAAGGATGTTTGGATGCTCACATCCCTTCACCAGCTCATGGATTTCACACATTTTGGCCTTCCTCAACCACGGGGAGGATCACAGAACTACAGAATGGTGGGGTTGGAAGGGACCTCTGGAGATCATCTCATCCAGCCCCCCTGCTCCAGCAGGTCACATACAGCAGGGTGCCCAGGATCTCATCCAGGTGGGTTTGGAATCTCTCCACAGGAGACTCCACAACCTCTCTGAGCAGCCTTCCCAGAAAGAACCTCCTGGGTTCCAGTTCATGCCCATTGCCCCTTGTCCTACCACTGGGCACCACTGAAAAGAGACTGGCCCCGTCCTTTTGACACTCGCCCTTTAGATATTTATAAGCATTGATAAGATCCCCAAGGATGGCCAGGACATCTTCAAGAGGAATGGACAAATATCTCTCCAGGGATTGCACCCACACTCTGCCTGGGCAGAAAAAATACACATCAGCCCATGGCTTCTGAGAACAGCTAAGGCAAAGAGCAAGACTTTCTGGCTTATCCTGTAGATAAATAGGGGGAAAGGAATTCTCCCTTAGGCAGAAAAAACACACATCAGCCCATGGCTTTTGAGAACAGCTAAGGCAAAGAGCAAGATTTTCTGGCTTATCCTGTAAATAAATAGGGGGAAAGGAATTCTCCCTTGTGGAAACATCTCATCTAGTACCAAACTGGTCAGTCAACGGTGGCACCACTGGCCCTGCAAGGTGGGGGGGGAGGATGGGGAAAGTGTCAAGCTCTTTTTTAATAGTTTTAACAGGAGACCTCTAATGAGTAGTTAACTTTAGGCAAA
Source organism: Merops nubicus (assembly GCF_000691845.1). Taxonomy (NCBI): domain Eukaryota; kingdom Metazoa; phylum Chordata; class Aves; order Coraciiformes; family Meropidae; genus Merops; species Merops nubicus. Next base: position 47,568 of record NW_008591391.1, read on the forward strand.
TTCTCTGCTGAAATAATGGGAATTCCCTCCCAGCTGTCGACCTTTCCAGACTGTCAGCATTTTGAAGGGTTTGCACAACTTTGCTGCTGAAATGTTAATATTGATTTTGACCTTACAAATATTTGTGCTGTTCTTGCAGAATAGTTATAGAAAGGACACGTTGGTTCAGAACATCAAGAAAACAAATGAAATTACGTTGTGGTTGTATAATCACCAACTGTTTCTGCTTTAGTGGGTTACTGACCACGAAGCAGAAGAATTGAAACATTAAAGTACATAAATTTACACATGTATCTACAGAAACTCCATAAATTTACACATCTGTATAAACAGAAAATGTAAATTTTATGTTTACAGCAGAAACACTGTTATAGTTAAATCCCATTCCACGAAGACTTTGTAGAACACACCTATTCTGAAAGTATTTATAGCTGCTAGTGGACACATTTGGAAAATCTATTCTCATAAAATCCCAGCAACCATTTTTGGCTAAGTCTTATCAAAGGATGTCACGAGGGGAGCAGAATTCTGGTCTAGGAGTTTTAAAGAGGAATAAAATAAGTCTTTACCTCTTCTAACAGGGATTTCACCAAATCCCCGTTGGCTGTCATAAGCAGGGCATAAATCTCCATAGCTAATACCTTGGAATAATCTTCCTTGGAAATCTTTTCTTTTGTTTCCTTGACCAAAAATGGAAATATTTCCCTGAAAGATAAACACTCTGTGCCTGAGACTGTCCACCCAGCATCCCCACCCAGCACAGACTTCCTCAGATCATGGCCCCGTGGAGCCTCCATGAAGACGGTGGCCCCCAGAAGATCTGGGCTCTGAACAATGAATTGCCTTAAGTGTGGTTTTCAACATTTTCTTTCTTTTTTTTTTGTCCTGATTTGTGGATCATTAAAAATGTTCCAGCGGGGATACAGGATACTCTTTAAAATATGGAGATTTCTGTGTAGCATATGTGAACTCTTCTTCCTTACTCCCCTTTCATGGAGCCCCAGGGAGCTGCTGGAAATGCCAGCCCTGGGAGATCAAACAAGCTCAGCCTCTGTGAATCAGACAGGGGAAACAAATCCAAGAGACAAGGTCCTCCCGGAAACACCCTCTGGAGTCGTTTGAGAAGACAAATTGAATGTGCAGGTCCCAGCAGGCTAAAAGGGAAGAGACAGCAAAACCATCCCAAACTCATGACAGGAGGAAGAAGGGACGTGAAGCGAGCAGAGATGGGCAGAGTGAAGTTTTTCTCTTGGTAAATAATGCTAACAAATAGCATTTATCTCAGATGTCTGCTGTGAGTGAGGAAGGATTGAAATAAATTAAATGTGGAAAGGTATCTCCATGTAATGATTTGATATTTTTCCCTTGAGACAGAGTCAGTCAAGCCCATGTAAAAGAGGGTGTAGAATCAGAGCTCATAAATGAGTGTCTGAGGGAGCAAGAGATGGTTAGAAATGGGTCTTCAGCCTCCAGCTTGTACCAGCTACAGAAAAGCCTCATGCATCAGCAGAGCTTCCCTGTGCTCTAGCACTTCTCAAGTGTTACACGAGCCTTTGAAGGACTTGGAAGCATTGGCCAAAGTCGGGGTCCAAGAACTGAAACTGAGGACGTGGTTTAATGGTCATGGTAGTGTTGGACTTGATGATCTCAGAGGTCTTTTCCAACCTTAATTCTATGATTTTACTGGGGATGATAGCACAATATTTACATGATGCAACACGCATCAGGTACCTACAGTAGGTTCTATCTTGTTTCCTTCATGGCTTTGACTGTGTTTTGTTCCTTTTGCAGACTTTTCCCCCCTTCTTCATCTTGCCTGCTCCATGTCCCACCCTAAAGGCTGCTGTAGGTCCAGGCAGAGCTCACAAGAGCTGCAATGAATGTCAACTCTTGGGTTAACATTTAAAGAATGCTGCTATAGAATTGGCCAGACAATTTCTTCCCCAGAGTTTTCCCATGGGTAAAAGACAGCCCATAGCTCTTCCTCCCCATGAAAGGCACTTTGATCTCCCTTGATGAAATGCTTTATGTATTTTGGGAGTTTAGTGTAATTGGCTCTGATGGCTCAAGGCTCTTCTCCATCCCCAAAACTTCCCTATGTCAGTGTTTGTTCTGAAAGCCTCATGCAACACGTGGCTCTTCTAAATGCACAACAAATGAAGAGAAGTACATTTATGGCTTTGGGAAAATCTCATTAGACAGATTTTAGGAGGAAAAATACTTCTTCATTACAAACAGCATCTTCTCTGGCTGCTTTGTCTTAATGGGCATCAAACTCCACGTTGTCAGAGAGGCACAGATTCACCTTCCATCAACATTTACACCAAGCAACTCTTATTTTCTCCCCTCTCCCTGAGTTATGCCATTTATTCACTCTTGTTTTGGTGTGGGGAGCATGGTCAACAGGGCTCTATCTGAAAAGTCACTTATTTTGTTAATCTAATAGAGGAAGGAAAACATTCCTGGCATTATGGTTTTATCAGCTTATAAACATGTGGTAGAAGCCTACATGCCTTAGAATAACAGCAGGAACAAGACTGGGAAAGGAAACATTGAGATCTGGATGCTTTAGGAGAGACAACCAGCAGCACAGCACATTGTGTAACTTCCGAGCTTTTCCCACTCCTCATCTCTGCAAAAGACTATTGAAAATTCTTTATTAGGGGGCTTTAGGGGCTGTAATTAATTATTTTTTTCAAATTTCTTATCAATGGATTGCCCAGCCCTTACTCAAAGGATGTTTAGGATTGACAACAAAAGCAACACACAGTGGAATTTCCTGGGCTCCTAAGGATGGTTTAAGAAGTTGATGAAAATGTATCAAGTGTGCATAATTTGGGTTCTTTTGCAGAAGGAAAAAATTACAACTTCCACTCACAAGAGGTGGCAGGATTAAACACCATCATTGTCTCCTTGCCTGAATAGCAGTTGCAACTTTCCTGGCCTTAAGAGCAGGCAAAAAATTACCAAGAGCATTTTTTGACCTGTAGAAAGGTGTAAGTCAGCTCCCAGATGTCCTCCTGGTCACTTCTCCTCTGTTTATAGACACATGCACCACCATGGCATTGCTCTTGTTCCTGTCCCAGCTGCTTGGCCTCCTGGCAACTCAGCTCACTGGGATTTCTTGGGCAGCCAAGTTTTTATCCTACTGGTGTTGAGCTGCATAGTCCTGTCTGATGTGTGGTATCCTATCTCCCCGACCATGGAACCTGGCCAACCTGGCCTCCATCAACTTAGATTTTATGGTGGAACTCCTTCTGAAAGAGGTGACCACCATTTTCACTTGCACCCAGCATATTTAGTCCCCAAAAGCACTTTTCTGCTTGGATGCAACATGCAGAACAGGTCTGTCCCTTCAAGGAGCAAACAGGACTAAAGCCCTTTCATCCTTGTCCCAACCTTCTCATCCTCTCATCCAAAAGCATTCATCCCTCCTGATGTATGGAAATTTGCTGGGTTCAGTGAACAAACTCAAATGACAGAGTCATATGAAGGTTGAAACCAAGGCAGCATCTGTGCTGAGGTTTATTTGCTTATGAAAGTCTCCATTTTTTGATGGTTGAAGGCACCACCTTAAGGCTGTTGTAATTACTCAGTGCTGGTTTCTCCTTGTTTGGGTGTTTTTTTTCACCAATGGTCACTAGAGTTCATGCTTGGGCAGAGGTTGGCTGAGAGCCCCTTTCAGCCCTATTTTGAAGGGATATGGGCAGTTATTTATCTTTGCAATTGGGAACATCTAAACAGCATTTTACAAAGCCAGTTTTATGGGCTGAGCTCTCTACATGCTGCAGAAGGTTCCTCCATAATCACAAGACCACAAAGGCTATAAATTCAAAATGTACTTTAGAAAAAGACAAGACAAACAGATGACAATTAAAAAAGCCCCCCAAACCCAAGAAGATGCTTCAGGCTGCCTGAATGGGTGGGAAAAGTGTGGTCAGCTCTCAAGCAGAAAGGAAAAATGAGGCTGTAGAGTTAGTTGAGGTTGTGGGGCCCAGATGTGACAAAGATCTCCTAAATGAAAAAAGAAATCTTCACCTTGTTGAGGCCCTCCAGATAAATAATATCAGAAAAGACACTCTGCAGAGGTGAAACTTCTCCTGTGCCACAAACTTCCAGGGCGTGGCACAGCCATGGGCTGCACCCAGACTCTCACCCTTGTCAACATCTCCTTGCTCAACTGGCATCTGATGGACCTTCTGCAGATCACATTTCTAACATCTATAGCAACCAGAAGCCCCTCACCAGTCTCAGATACCCCAGGGGATCTCACAAAGACTTCAGCCATGAACCACTCCCAGGTTTATTGTGCACGGGGCTATTTCTAAGTGACTTGGATCACAACGTTTGGGATCAGCACTTGAGACGTGCTGTCCCACACCCAGCTACCAAACAATGCAGGAAGACACCCCAGAAGAACACAGCACTCCTACTTTCCCCTATCTTTCCTGGAAAACATGATGAAAACATGAGTGAAGCTGCTGGGACATGTCAGATATGTATCTCCACCCCCTTGCTGTGGATTAAAGGAAAAAAGAAAGTCATCCACCACTTAGCATCTTTGGAAAGTCTCTCGTGCACAGAGCAGACACCTCCAGACGTCTCCATTGGTGATGTTATTTATAAGTGGACCAAACAGCTTGTTAGGCTAATTGCTCCTGGAGGGATTTAACTCTATTGAGAAAGCTTGAACAGGGCTCAACTGTTCCAGAGCATTAGCTGCCACTCCTCCCTTTGATTTACACGCCTCGTAAAATTTTATGGTCAGATTAGAATGAACTTCACTTGCACTGTGTTTTCAGTAAGGTTTTTATTGTGCTGAATAAAAGCAAAAATTAATGCTGTAACTAATTACAGCCTCAACCAGGAAAGGCAAATACCTCAGAACTGGGGGGAAGGACCTCAAAAGCCCCCCAGAAGAGATTCCTTTTGAGGCTTCCAACACCTGAGCTCTTAGTCTACACGTGAGGAGAGCAGCAACAATAAAAACAGTTTAAAGAAGAGCAATTTTGGCTGGAGAAAGACTGATGTGGCTTTTTGTGGTAAACAAGAGGGAGCGTGAGGCAGTTGGGGTTCCAGCAAACTGGGAGAAGGGAGTGGGTGGTTATCAGTCATTTTGTTTGGAATGCCTTTGAGTCATTTGGCTGCTGAGCTTGTTCTGATGGAGGGAAAAATCTACTTTTGAAATAAATGGAGGGAAAAATCTACTTTTGAAATAACTGGTTGCTTTGCAGAGGTAATTTGGCCATATTGTGCTTTTCATATATAGATAGATATAAATTACAGAACTCCCTGGGCTACGTTTTGCTTCACCAACTGCAAAGCTACAAGATAAAGAAAACAAGATTTTTCTTCTTCCTTTTTTTTCTGCCAGTGAAAAGTTATGTCACTGAAAATGGCCTTTATATCTATACCGTGAGCACATGAAAGATTGCAAAAAAGGAAGGAGAATAAATAAGCCTAATAAAATATTTACCATTCTAGACATCAGTAGCCTGGGCCAGATTGATGGGAAACGCTTAGTTTGGGGCTGAGAACCTTTAAATGACCTCTTTACAAGTGCCTGAATGTTGAAATTCAACATGCATGTGAGCTCCAGAGGGACGTGCAAGTATTTTGCACAAGTATTTTGCCGTGTCAGGCGCTGGCCCATTGACAGCAGGAGGAATTACAGGTGTTCAGGTCCTCCCAGATGGACAAAATGCAGATGCTGGAAAGCAGCTCATCCTGACCAGGCCCCAGCTGCCTCCCTTCATGCTGGACGAGAGCAGATCACATGCTACATTTCATTTCTGGCCAGGATTTACCTCCATTTACTGCTTTTTTTTTGCTCAAAATTAATGCTTTTGGGCTGTTAGAAGCATTTCCCAAGATGGATTTTTCCACCGAGAAAGGAGCCACAAGAGAGGGACCACTTCATATGGTCAAAGTGTGGGGCTTGGTAGATTTATTTTAAATTAAATAAGTTATTCCATGTGTCCTGGACACAAGCTCACTATAAACTAATTTGAAATCCAGGGAGAAAACCCTTGACAGTCAATTTTTCAGTCCTTCAAGCTGAAATACCGTACCAGTAGTTCATCACCTGGCAAATAAACCTGCCAGCTCAAAACTTTATTAATCATTTTCTGCACCCTGCTTGAACTTTTCCAAACTGAACTCGGGAGTGCTTTAATTCTCCATCCGCTGGTACCAAAAGAAACAAGGAAAGAGGACAAAAGGAGAGTGATGAAGGAGGAGTGACCCTCCTCTGCCTCCTCCACCCCAGGAACGTGAACTTCAGAGCTGGGGGAGAACCTGCTATTGGCCCCAGAGCATCTCTAGCTGTAGACCAATTTCTGTGACTCAGAAACTGCCAGACCAACACCTTCCTCGATGGGATGGATCTTTCATTTTTGGCCTGGAATTTTTTTTTTTACAGAAATTTCTCAAACTATCGTTCCAGAGTAATAATTAACATTTTTTTACTCATTATCTACATTCTCTGACACCTCCAAAGACCTGTGCCTGTATTCCTTCTAAATGTCAATGTTTTAGTCTTCAAGAAAAAAAAAAATTAAAAAAGGAAAAGGATGACAAAAACTTCAGAGAAAAAAAGGAACAGATGTTCCTGAGATCATAGTGAAACAAGCCACATACTTAGTGGGAACAAACCACGATGTATAACATAGTTATTTTTCTAACCTTTCTAAAATTACCTATTTGACTGATTTCTTATGTGTAAAAAGAGGCATAAAGCTTTCCCTTCTGTCAAAGTGCCATTGTCTTGAGTAATTTAGAAGCTCCCTGTTTCAGTGCATTGAGACTACCTGTGCTCAGGCAGATTTAAGATATCTTGAAGTTTGTGCAGGAACATGTTTCTTAAAACCACTGTAACTGGAAAATTCTTTATAGGAGCAGTCCAGCTAAAATCCAAAGCTCTAAATCCATGGCTATCCCAAAAGACAAGCCATCAGGAGTCTGCATCAGTCTTACAGTGATGCTTTGGGGTGCATGGAGGGCCACCACTTCTGGTGTGTTTGGTAGGCTACAGCTCACAGGCTCGAGTGCAGAACAGGGACAATGTTCTAAATTAGGGAGTGGGGACTTCTCTACCCCACTGCAGAAGACACTGCTGATAAAATCAGCCTGTTCCCTCCTATCAGGCTGTTGCTTGCGTCATCTCGGCCATGTTCAGTAATGCATCCCAAATTTGAACACACAGCCATTGCTGTCATGTGTATAGGCTGAATAATTTTACATTCATGACTATGAAAGTCTCCTCCAGTGTCAATCTAAGCAGAAGTTATAAATATATATACATATATACATATGTTATACATGTGTACCCAGATTTCACTGCTTAAATGGAGCATTGGTACTATTATAACAGATCCTCATGATGCTCCCAGCAGTTGCATAGTCTTGCTGCCTGGTATAGAAAATGAGGCATCTTTCTTTAGCTTCATCTCTCCAGATCTTCCACGTAATTATCTTTTTCTTGACATATTGTAACCACGTTTAATTTGCAGTACTTAAGGGCAAGATGCATCTAGGTAGGGAATACATCATAGACTACAGCAGCCTTTGGTGACTAACATGGATGTTGTGATTAATGTGGCATCTGTGTTCAAGTGAACGATGAGAAGTTCAGAATGTCTTCTAAATAGGACTACCAGACCTTGGCTTTCCTTCAGACAAGGGAAAAATGTGTCTGTATCACCTATTTCATTTGTCATAAACACCATTCCTTGAGGACATCTCATTTAGATGTGTTTTCTCCTTCCAGTTAGCTCCCAAATCAGTGTAGCTTCCTGTAATAGCTTTTCCCCTTGTTTTAATGACCAGAACAACCAGAAAGTTCAGGAAGACAGAGCTTTTATTTGAAAAAAAAAAACAAATCTGAAAGAACAGAGAAACTTTTTATAATGGGTCAGAGATCCATGTAGCCCAGTGTCCTGGTCTTCATGGTGAGGAGCAGCTGGCAGTTGAGGAAAACCACCAAAAGGCAGAGCATAGAGTGATCCCTCCCAGTGCACTCTTCCTGCAACCAGCTCTCCAGAGGTTTCCTTTACATTGCCTCCAGACCACCACGATCAGCAGCCTCTCAGAGCTGCACAACCAAAAATGCATCTCATTTCTCTCCAAATCCTTCTAACACCCTCGGCCACCACAGCATCCTGCGACAAGGAGTTCCACACTCCAATCTGTGCATTTTGCAGAGAATAACATTGGGGTTTTTTTTGAAAGCTGCTGCTTGTTCCCATGGCTGGGACAAGCTTGCAAATGCTCACGCCAGAGAGCCATCGGTCACGAGGTGTGAGGAGGAAAGATCTGGTCCTTTGGCCTTTGAACCAAGCTGCAAATTTGGAACCAAGAGAGCAGCTTCGTCCCTGTAAGGAAAGCAGAGACGTTGAGTTGGCATCCTGTGGTAGGAGGGAAGAGCCAGGCATCCACCCTTTAATTTTTAACATAGTTTTGATTTGGAAGCAGATAAGAGATGGGAGCCTAGGGGAATTTTGTCAGGATTGCCAAATGAAGCCTTCCTGGGGCGGATCTAGAAGTGTCCAAGACTGTCTGAACTTGCAGAAGGTGCCTGGTTTGGGTTTTAGCTGAGGCTTTCCATGCAGGGTTGTTTCCCCCACCGTGCAGGTTTTGACAGTGAGGGAAGGGAGTGGAGCAGGTACCTGGCAGCAGCTCCAAGTTCAACCAGCGGGCATTTGGCAGCTCAGTGGCCTGTTTTATGTGCTTTAAATGTGTCTGAAGAAGAAGCTTTTTTTTTTTTTCAGAAGCTGAGTTCTCAGTCTCCTGGAAGTCATCTATGGCATTTCCTCTGACAGGCAAGAACCAGGGTTTGTTTTAAAAAGCAAACTAAATGTAAACAACCAAATTTGCCTTTTTTATTTTTCATGAGAGAAAAGACTCACTAAGGAAAAGGCTCCAGTAAAAGCCTGTGGCAGTGATGTGACAGGAGGAACAGCACTTCACTGACAAGCACATTCTTGGTTGATATAATCCTTTCCCCAAGAAGAGTCATCCCTGTATGGATTTTCTGGACATTTATCTGTTCTGTGCTCTAGTCCAAGCACAGATCTCAAAAATACTTGTGTGAGCAAATGTCATGCTCTAAAGGGTTATTCTACTGTTTGGGGTAGAGGCCTCATTATTTTTATCATGTGACAGATTCCCTAAACAAGACAGGCACCAGAATGGACCATCCACCAACTCACAAACCTATATGGACCCCTATATAAAATCTTACATAAACCTATAGAACCAACAACTGAACAAAGTGCCCATGGTTTGTCTGCACACAGGAAGTGCCTTCACAATCATTCTTTTTTCAAATAAAATATAGTTTGCCAATTTAATAACCACATTAAGCACTAAATGAACAGCATTTCTTTACATCAGATAAAACAGATAAACATCAGATCTGTGCATTTATGCTTCAAATATCTACGGAGCTGTAGCCCTGTAGGTCAGTATAGAAGGATGGGAATTCTTCACCTCTTTTTGTCTGTTTTTATTTTACCTGTAATAAAATTCAGCCAAGCCCCAGCCTCGTGTTAACCCATTCAGCTGGAAGTCTGCAATACACTCGTGGAAAACTCTGCTTCCAGTCAGGCCATTATACACCACGGGGCAAGCCTGCTTATCCAGCACTGCAGAAACACTGAAGTACTTCCCACCTTGGATGAGAGGAAAAAGGAAAGAAACTCTTCAACCTCAAGTAGTATTTTATCTCAACAAATCCCAAACTTCATTATTTTTGCATATGGTTTCAAGAAGAAATGCTTTTCTAAAGAGCAACAGTTTTCCTGCCTGCTTTGTAAATTAAATAAAACCTGTGACCAAGGTGCATTTCCAGAGCTGCTGAATCCACTTTGTAACTTAGGTTTTGACACCCAAAAATGGGAAAAATCACATTTATCTGGATTAGTAGAAGCAACAGTCACCACAGAAAGCTGGAGGCAGATGTAGCTGGGCTACACTGAGCTTACCAGCAGTAAAACTGATGCCATACTCCTCCTTGATAACACCATCCTCAGCCATCTCAGCCAGCGAGGCGTTGGACCACTCAAGGCCAGCCTTCCTCCCATCAGGGAAAAAGACATAACCTACAGTGAGGCTGAAAGAGAGCAGAATTAAAGTTCAACCAAAACTCAAGTGGCCCAGCACATTGGCTTTCCAAAGGAGCTCAGTGCTGAGCATGGCCTTCATCCCTGGGAAGCAGCTAGGATTTTTTTTTTTTAAAAAAAAGGTTATATTGTGGGATATTACAAATATTGAGCAGGGGGAACCATGTATGCAGGAGAGGTGAGGCTTGCAGGATGGATTGTGGGGGGGAGGGGGGGCAGGGAGGGCACCTCGGCGGGCTCAGTGCTGAGCATGGCCTTCATCCCTGGGAAGCAGCTGGAAGGATTTTTTTTTTAAGAAAAAAAGGTTATATTGTGGGATATTACAAATGTTGAGCAGGGGGAACCATGTATGCAGGAGAGGTGAGGCTTGCAGGATGGATTGTGGTGGGTAGGTGGGACAGGTAGGTCACTTGGTCGACTTGACAGGACCATGAACAGTGGATTTTAAGCTTCTGGATGCAGAAAGCAGCAGTCAGCAAGGCAGGGCTCCCTGTGCAGTGCCCCACAACATAGACACACCTTCTTCAATAGCTGGAAGTGCTCAAGTTATACCTCTACATCATCTAACCAGCTGCATCAGCCAAACTGGAATGGAATGGAATGGAATGGAATGGAATGGAATGGAATGGAATGGAATGGAATGGAATGGAATGGAAGCAACTGAAGGTAAAAGCTGTCCTTGTGACTAATTGCAGATGGAAAATTGGGCAGAGGGAGTGGGGAGCAAGAAGGTGTGGATGGAAATCAGGCTGGGCAGGTTCAGAGCAAGAATGTGCATTTAGGCATCCTGCAGAACAACTTCTGCCACCTTCATGTTTTTAGCATCAACCCCCTCAGTTACTTACTTAGTTGTGGTAGCTGGCATATTAATAACTGTTAAATGTGCTGCAGTCCCATCCTGTAAGGAAGCAATAAAGAAAAAGCAGTCTAATTTGTGCAGACTCATTTCTGTGGGTCATACACTTGACCAAGAAGACGTTGATATAACTCAGGTTATGCAGTGTGCTATGACTTTACATTTTTAAAACTTCTCCATGCATCCTGCATGAAATTCTGGCTGCAAATAAGAGTCCAAGAATATAAACCAAACCCATTAAAGACAACAGAAAATCCACAGCAAGGGGACATAAGAGGAGGAGGGAAACAATACATGCAGAGGTGTCAGCTAGTCGTGTTCAAAACTGATGGGCAACCTATCAGATTTGGCTCTGCTTTGACCAGACATCTCTTCTAACCTGCATTATTCTACACCTCAGAGCAGCATACAGGAAAAAATGTTCAATTAGAAGGAACTGGAAACAGATGTTTTTATTCATTTCTCTTCCATCTTTTGAGTCTGAATCCCTTCACACTCCACTTGGGCTTCTCTGAGGCAAACACAAACCTACACTGTGGCATTATACATGTACAGATACTCATGGTATGAGGACTCCAAACTTAAATTGGCAATAAACTTTAATTCCTTCTCAACAAACAGCCAGATGGCTTTTAATTAGGAGGGGCAGAGCAACAGTCATTCTGAGTCCTGAATAATGAGGAAGAAAAGGGAGAGGTTACTACCTGATTATACACATCACAGTCTTATTAAAAGGCACAGAGACAAATGTTAGATCACAGCAGCTTCTGGACCTGCACAGACGTGGGTTTTTTTTCCAAGGTGTGTTTTTGTGCTGGCTGAGAAAAGAACTTTTATTCTGAATTCAGCCTTAACTCCTGCAATTCTGCCTGGAATAGAGAGTTTAGATTTCTTCACGCCTGTGTTGGCAAAGGAAATGCCTTTTCAGGAGCATCTGTTGGGTTGCATGCCAGCTTCTAAGGGCAGCCTTCAGCATTTCCCCAGGCTGTGCACTCCCAGCAGCCACAGTGTTGACTCTCCTGCAGCACAGCCTCAACCAACAGCAAAGCAGAGAATTAGAGCTCAGCACAGGCAGAAATATTTGCTGACTGCTGTCAGGAAGGCTTAGGATGCCTCTGAACACCTCAGGCTCTCTATTAGTGTGAATCAGCACTGCATCAACTCCACCAAGTGCTGGGTATTTGCAGCAGCTGAGAATCTTGTCCTTGTAAAGCTGCCTGTTATTTTTTTTCTTTAAAAAGCCAAACCACACAGTTTAAGGTAACCATTGGTTCAAGCTATTAGTGTCAGGCCATCAGGACTGATATGTGATAATGATGGCACCAGTCAGCACTTCTGATTGCACACCAGGGATGCTCCCAGGTGCCTCATTTTGGGTTATTTAGATATGACTGAGAAGCTCAGGAGCATATTGGCACCTTAACACCTACCTCAAAGTGTGCCAAAATCATGACGTAACGGTAAATCTCAGACCAGTCCCTGACACCTGCAAAAAAACAGCAAAATCACCAAAACTGCAACGTGGGACCCAATGGGGGGAGTGGAAAATGTGGACTAATTCCTGGAAAATGTGAGCTAATAGCATCTGACTTGTTATTAACTTTGGATTAAGAGATATCAAGTAATTGATAACGTTAGGCATGCTCACATCCCCAAACCAGTACTGGTATTTCTTCTGAAATGCCTTAACTTCATGCCCAGGCATGAAATGGGTTATTTTTACAGCTCATCTTTGGTCCCACTGTCCTGCCAGGGCCACCCACAGTGAAGGCAGCCAAGTGAGTGAGTCATTGCTGGTGCTGTTACCATAAGAGTGGCTCCGAACGCCTTTGAGGGAAAGTTCCCTCTTCTCCTGATGATTTATTTCAATTTCTCCAAGGGACTGGCCCCACTGCTCGTGTCTGGAATGTTGTTCCCTTTGTCTGGGAGAAAGAAAAGAATGAATCCACAGGGAAAATCGGCCAGGCAAAGTCAAGGTGGCCCAAACTCCAACCTAAGAGAGTATCCCAAAATGAAGGAGAGATTTCAGAGCATCTGTATCACGGCTATGCCAGATTTAACACATTAGCAATCACTTTTACATCTCTCAATTATTGCTACATAATGTCTGAGACACTTGAGAATGAAACAGTGACAAATTCCCACCTTGGCAGACTAGAAAAATGTCCATTGTGTGAAAAAAAAATGCTGTACTTCCAAACAGTTGCAGCTTAGAAGTCAGCAGGTATCACCAAAGACAATCCACTATGGATATAGATATATTGATTTTTCTTTTTCTGCTTGTATTTAGACAACACACTATTGATGCTCATATTTTTCTTTTTGTATTTTCAGCTCTCCAAAGCTCCTGTGGTAATTTCAACACCAAATTTTAGCCCTGCTTTCACATGATTATATTCAATCCTTTGCTTAGATACGCCTGCACTACTGACTTTGGTAGTAGCCTAAATCACGTTGTTAGCAATGAACCCACCTTCTAAAATCACCTCAAACAACACATGACAAACCCTGAAGAGATCTGTAGGAAAATTACTATTAACCCTTGAAGAAATAAGTCTCACTTCTCACTTTTTGACCCTTTGGAAGAACTCAATGGTCCATGGTTCCTGGGCAAAAGCTCGTGCAAATGTGCTGGGGTGACTGTCGACACTGAAGTTAAAAACTTCTGTGAAGTTCTCCCAACTAGGAAAAAAAGGGGAAAAAATAAAAGATATTATGAGCTTTCAGGTCATACTGGGCCAAGTTGTGCTACTCTGACAGTGTCAATCTTTGTATTTTACAATTATTGGAAAATTCTGGTTATTTTGTCATTTTAAATATGTTACTACTTTTCCAGGCAGCAAAAATATAAAAATATATAACAATATAAACAGCTCTATAAAAATAGAGCCCACCAACAGAAAGAGAAAGCAGAGAAAAGAGCTTCACGTGTTATGTTATGCACATGAGAAAAGAGAAACCAAATCTCTAGCCATGAACTCACTGTACATCCCAAAGCAAATGTGAGACACTCTTACTGGAAAGAGAATTTAACTGGTACAAGTTCACCCTCCTCCTCACTCCACTGCTGGCGGTAGGGTCCTTTCCTGTGAGACAAAATGTTCCTTTCATGTTTGGAAATGGATGTTATTGTCTGCTAAGGTAGAACAGTATTACTGATATATATTATTATATATTTTTTCTTTGTATAAAACCCAGTGTGTTATTGTTACCAAATAGAATCAGATGTAATAGGAGACACTGCAGAAGAATGATGTTATTGTCTGCTAAGGTAGAATAGTAATACTGATATATATTACTATATATTTTTTCTTTGCATAAAAACCAGTGTGTTATTGTTACCAAATAGAATCATAGAATCGTTTTGGTTGGAAGAGAACTTCAAGATCACGTCCAACCCTTCCCCAGCACTGCCAGGTCCCCACTGCCCCGTGTCCCTCACACCACATCTCCACAGCTTGGAAACCCCTCCAGGGGTAGGGACTCCACCACAGCCCTGGGCAGCCTGGCACAGCCCTGGGCAACCATTTTTGGGAAAAATCCAACCTAATATGCAACCTAAACCTCCCCTGGTATAACTTGAGCCCGTTTCCTCCTCTCCAGTTGATCTTGGGAGATCAACACCTACATGGCTCCAACCTCCTTTCAGGGAGTTGTTGAGAGTGAGGTCTCCCCTGAGCATCCTTTGCTCCAGGCTCAGCACCCTCAGTTCCCTCAGCTGCTCCTTGTAAGACTTATTCTTTAGACCCTTGACCAGCTTTTGGTTCAAGTCCACTAGATACATTTCCAGGTAGTGTTCAGAAGATCCTGGTCTTAAGTGTTCATAAATGAATCTCTAGAGTGCTGCAATACCTGAGTAATCCATCGAAGCTTATCTTCCAGCATGCCTGGGGCTCTAAGTATTCAATAGTGAGCCCTCCTCCACTCCAGATCTCTTCAGATTCATCACTCACCATCATGTTTGGATGTTGTGGGTGCTAAAAAGACATTTCAGGAAAACATTTGCTTAACTCAGCTGTGAGGATGCAATGTGGGTGTATTCCTGCTCTGACTGTCCTCTGCAGCAGGAAGGAATATTTGGTTGAATTGGCCTTTCAGTTCTCTCTACTTTCAGGTAATTGGATTATTAGAGGGGGAAAATTGCATCTAAACCACCCGAGTTATAAGCTAACACATTATTGTTTCAGATAACAAACTGAGTCACTTGTGTGAAGGGAGGTCACTGCAAGAGCTCAGCTCCTTCTGCTAGTGACCCTGTCAAGCTTACAGCCAAGACACTTGGCTTTAGGGGTAAATTTATTTTTAGACTGGACTTGATGAAACTCTAAATTAAAACTTCTAGTGCATGCAAGCTCCCAAAACTCTTCAGCAGAGTTTGATAAATATGGCAGTTCCAAGTAACAAAGCCACAAAATATTTCTAGAAAACAAAATAAAATACATCAATCTTATCTTTTTATTATTATTATTTGCTGCAAATAGGATGTCTCCTGCTTTTCCTGGTCATGGCTACTTAAATTTGTGAGCAGAAAGAGAGTTGAGTGCAAAGGGATTTATGCCAGACCTCTCCTCCTTCTTTACTATGTAGTCAACTATTAACAAGAAAGAAAATCCACAGGCAAAATAGATGATTAATACTGTTTTCTTTTAGCAAGAATGAAGCAGATGTACACATAACTCCCCAAAAGTTTTCCTTTCTCTTTTAAAGAGGCAATTTCACCATGGTTTTTATAGCATTCACTCATTAAAAAAGGGAAAAAAAACCCCAACCACAACCATACAGTATAATAATGTATTAACCACATTATCACAAAGATCAATGTTCCAAATTCCTCCTGGGAGACTTCCTGAAGCTTTTTTTTTTTTTTTTTTAAGAAAATACTCACTATTGTGCTCATTATGGGAAAAAGGGAAGAAGTGTCAGACAGCTACCCAAAAAATGAGACCTAACCAGTTCTCTGGCCAGTCCTACCCCTCTCTTCAGACACAGTGCTGATGTCTTCCTGTTAGGATGTTAACGTGGTGAAGATGCAGAGAACGTGAATTTTCACTTGGGATCCTAACATGGGTTCAAGCCAGGAGTTAAGCAGTGCTCTTGAACACCATCTCACATCCACCACTTACTTCAAACTCCCCTATGCCATCCACCCTCAGGAAGAGCCACATCTCACAGATCCCCCCAGGACGTTTCGCAAGGCGAGCGATCACAAAGGTCTTGTTGGTCTCTGCAAAGCCCGTGAAGTAAACAGAATCAAGTGCCTAGGGAAAGGGAAATGGATTTCAGCTCCAGCTGGAGGAGGAGAAGGTAATTCTTTGTCTTCTCAGGAATGACATTTTACTTTCACTTTTTAGATTTAATAGCAGGCTCCCCAGCGAGCAGCCAGGGAGTTTCGCTGGCAGCAGTGAAGCCTCGTTCGTCAGGCAGGGCAATTTATGTGCTCAGAAAATGACTGAAAGCCACAACATTTAGTCCATCTGCTGTACAATAACCACGTCACTCATCAACAGAAAAGCAAGTTTTCCTTTCTTGCTCACCCATTTCCTCATCAGGGCAGACACAGAAAGCAGAGAGGGAGCAGACAAGAAGCAGTTTTAGAGAGGGAACATAATTATTGCGTGATAGCCCTGGACGAGGTGAAATATTATCCTGAATTAAGATGATTATTTTGCAACAAGAAGCTCCCTTGACCAAAATCCTTATGAAATGTGTCCTCAAAAAGACTGTTTGTGAGGATGAAATCGAGCCACAAGCACCCTGTTTCTCCATCTAGCTCCAAACTAACATAGGACAAATGTAGGACAACTTACACAGAGGGGAAACAGAATTAAAAAGGAAAACTGAACAGAAAGAAAGTAAATCCCAAGAACTTAGCACTTTACTGACATGATTAACAGTTGGGCCAGTTAACACCACGAATCTGGAAAACTGTTAGGCACAGAAATACACAACTTAAAATTCAGATGTACGTTTGCACAGAACTCGCTCGAAGTTGTACAAGCTGGAACATGGAAATTAAGATTTAGGAATGCATTTCTGGGCATGAATGAAGGCCTGCTTCTGAAAAATTATCCATCAAAATGCCCCCAAAAATGCTAAAATCAGGTGATTATTGCCCTTATGCATACAGGTAAGAGGAGGGGGTTGAGGGCACGGAGTCTGGAAATACACTCAGAGCGAGCCTACTGGATGCCAAGACAAAAAATCCAGAGACATCATTTCTAGAAGTATTTTCCAGACCCTTTTTTAGACCTCTCCTGTTAGGGCTGTTCCAGTGTTGCTGCTTGGAGGACCAGAAAGGAGAGGACAGGCTCCTTGGCTTTCTCCCAAACTACCCTGGATGTCAGCGTGATTTGGAAGATGGTGTCACTCCTGTTCTAGCAAATCTGCTCAAGGTTGGCAAAACACTTTCAAACAATCCAAGCAGAGGCTTCATTAGTAGAAAGGAAAAGCTCAAGAAAACAGTTTCTTTATTTTAAAGGCTAAGCAGAAACCTCAGGGCATTTGTTAAACAACATGACTTAAGGATTCCCAGAAGACTCCAGGAAACGTTAGCAAGAAGTTGATTTTCCACAGAAATTACTTTAGATCCAAAATCTCAGCCAGCATCTGCAAGCTGAATCTTGACAAGGAAAGGAAAACCAAGGGAAATCCTCTCTCAACAGCCTCTCTGCTTCCCCCTCTCCCCAAAAACTGCAGCAAAGCCCACCCAAATCTCCCTGTCAGGCACAGTGAGTGTTCTGATAGCATGCTACATGAACACAGGCAAGGTAGAGGTTGTAGGTAGAGGGTTTATTATTTATTAAGCAGACAAATATAGCTGAAAAATTGGATTTCATTCACTAATCATGCTAAAATAAAAGGTTTCTGTGTCCCATAGTGTATCTACTTTTTCTCACGGACATCAGCTGCTCTGATTAAAGGGTCCCCTCCCTTGGCAAGGGACAACCAAGATGACATCCCCAACCTGCCCTCTCAGGGATGGGTTAGGCAGCAGGGGGGAAAGGATGGGGGTCCCAGAGCTTTAGGGGTTGGGTAGCGTGGGGTGCCTGGCACCAGCATGAGGGTACCTGAGGGATGCAGGACCCAGGAGGATGTGGGTTCTGCAGAAGGAGGTGGTGTGGGTCCAGGGGGGTACGGGTCTAAAGGAAACGGGTGTTGTGTGGGAAACACGGGTCCCAGGGGATGGGAGTTGCAGGGATTGCGGGGTGAGGATGTTTGGGATGGGGTTCCAGGAGGATGCAGGGTGCTGGGGTGCAGAGGGGTGGAGGTCCCTGAGGGATGTGGGTTCTACAGAAGGAGGTGGTGTGGGTCCAGAGAGGTGCCGTTCCATGGGGAATGGGTGTTGGCGGGTGGGGAATGGGTGTTGGCGGGGTGGGAATGGGAGTGGCAGGGCTTGAGGGGTGGGGCTGCTGGGAACGGGGTCCCACGGGAACA
>NW_008591392.1:0-37200 GCF_000691845.1 Merops nubicus
ATATATATATATATATATAAAAAAAATAAACCTCCAAACCTAAATTGAATAAAACCCTAGAAGCTTCTACAAAAAATACAGATCTTCCACCAGTCAGCAGGGAAGGGTTTCCATGGCCTGGGAGGTCTTTGCCAGTGCATATACATTATACTGTAGTTTGTTAAAGGATGTTATGATGAGCTCTCTCTAATCTGTGGAGCAGTGGTAGCTGATGGCCAGGGAAGGGTGCTGAGAGCTGGTTACACTTCGGTGTGTTTGTGTGTGTAAACAGTTGGGGATGAATGCAGATTGAACATGGAAACTGTTCTCTGAAAGGAGACTTCTTTCCCATCATCTTTCTCTGTTAAGTGCAAGGAGGCTCCAATGTTGTGACTGCCCAGAGTTCTAATTCCTAGCAGATACTCCACAAGCAGAGCAGCTACACAGTGGAATGGGCCCCTCAGTGGGATAATGCATTAAATGTCTCTTAATCACACTGAGATAAAATCAAGACTCTAGAACATGAAAAAAAGACCATACTGGTCTGAAAACACTGAAGACTGTTATTAAAACACAAAGATCCCTCCTGCAGCTGAGCTTACTGATCTGACATTTAGAATGAGCATCCTTGCATTCAGATGTATTCAACAAGACCAAGTGCTGAGTCCTGCACTTGGGTCACAAGAATCCCCTGCAACACTCCAGGCTTGAGGATGAGTGACTGGAAAGTGCCTGGTGAAGAAGGACCTGGGGGTGTTGACCAACAGCCACCCGAACATGAGCCAGCAGTGTGCACCAGTGGCCAAGAAGGCCAACAGCACCCTGGCTTGTATAAGAAAATGTGGCTAGCTGGACTAGGGAAGTTTTTGTCTCCTGTACTCAGCACTGGTGAGGTCACACATCAAGTACTGAGGTCAGTTTTGGACCCCTCTCTACAAGAAAGACATTTTGGTTCTGAAGCATGTCCAAAGACTGGCAACAAAGCAGGTGAAGAGACTAGAGAACAAGCTTTATGAGGAGTGGCTGAGGGAACTGGGGTTGTTTAGCATGAAAAAAAGGAGACTCAGAGGAGTCCTCATCACTCTCTACAGTTGTCTCTTTTGCTGACCATATATTCCCATAGGAAAGACATTATCATTAACACACAGCCCAAAAGCCAGGTTCCTCCCACCAGTTTTAAATCATATACAAAGGATCTGAGGTGGCCCACCACCGGAGAAATGAAAAGGTTTATATATTCACTCACAAGATGCAGTGGAGACAGGATCAAATCAACCAAGGACCCAGACAACCAGTCCAATTCCGTTGTGTGGCCATGACCATAGAATGATGCCATTATTATAGATATATTACCCAGCCATACTGGTGTCCCACCACTGCTGAGGGCTCTGTCTACAATGGGAGTTGAGGGTCCCTTCCAGTAGCTAGAAAACCTACATAATATATTCACTACATAAGTAAAATAACCACCATCAGAACCAGCTTTTATGCTGGTAACTTGGAGGCAGGACACCTGATGTTAATGCTGAAGGTGAGGGCAGTTGGTGGTGATCTCCTACTCGGTTCCCACCCAAGGTTGGCCAGGCCCTGGGTGAAAACCAATCAGGAAGGTTTTTCCTGCCTGGCTGTGGACATCAACTATATGTCAACCGTGATTGAGGGCTGGGAGTTTAACCCCAGCACTTCACTGTCTGAAAGGAGGTTAGAGCAAGGTGGGGGGTTGGTCTCTTCTTTCAAGTAACAAATGATAGGACAGGAGGAAACAGCCTCATGTTGTGGCAGGGGAGGTTTAAGCTGAATATTACGAAGATTTAGGTTAGCTATTACAAAAAACTTCTTCACCATAAGGGTTGAAAATTGGTAGAGGCAGAGCATTGGAAGAGGCTGCCCAGGGAGGTGGTGGAGTCTCCAACCCTGGAGGGATTTAAAAGACATGTAGATGAAGTGCTTAGGGACATGTTTTATTGATGGACTTGGTTGTGTTAGGTCAATGGTTGGACTCAATGATCTTAAAGTCTCTTCCAACCAAGACAATTCTATGATTCTGTGAATAAACAAAGTCTCATGTGTGTCTAGGTAGGACACTGCACAGAGATGCCACCAAGCTCTGCTCCCATCCCAGAGAGATGAGTGTTGTCTTTGCCAACGTGCTGAGCCAAGTTGCACCTCCTAACCCTGTGTATTGAGCTGATGTGCACCTTGCCTTTGGGGAGCAAAAGCAGAAGGAGCTGGTGCAGCACACGAACCAGCCTCCAACAATAACCCTGGGGCACTATGGAGTATTTTGTCTGGAGCAAAGCTGCAGCTGATACGGAAGCTAGAGGTTTCCCATTTCAGCAGCCACTGAGATGCTCATGAGCTGAGCTGCTGGTAACTCAGTGAGCAAGTAGCTCCTTCTGAATATGCAGTTTCTGGAAAGATCTCATTTTCCCTCTCAGACAGTACCACCTAGGAAATAATGGTGAACTTGAAGGTGGATATGAGCATGACAAGAGTTACATACTAAAAATTCACTAGTGTGTGACTTCATCTTCAGCAAATGCCACATTGTAAGAGTAGGAAAAAGTGTCATTTAAATAATCTTATTTATAAACAAATATATGATATTAGGGAAAATCTTGTCCTTAATGAAATCTGTTAGGTTTTTCAAATACTCTTTGAATAACCAGGATTTCATGCAAACAGTTGGTAGCAATATTAATGCTGACAGTAACACTTGCCACAGTGGGAGGTCGTGAGAACTTAAGGGCATTTTCCAGCCCTCTTCCCTGAGCACCACTTTGGCAAGGAGTAATTATGCAGAGTGAAGGCTGATGGATTGTTCTGATATCAGCGAAGCCTTCATGTCTTTTCACCAGATGTAAAGTGTAATCAGAATTTTACAGAAGTACTTCTGAATGTCACTTTTACAGTTTCCTTGGCAGCTTTTTAGAATCCATTTCCTGTCATACGTGGAGGTACAGAGGCAGGACTGTGAAAAACTGCTGCATTTCTTTTCTTCCTTTTTCTTAAGCAGGGGAAAGCTAAAGACAAGGAGAAGAGGATGGAATTGATAACAGATGTGTAACACTGTGGGAACCTTGGTAGCCCTGTAAACTGGCTGTGTTTCGTTCCATAGTCTGATAGTGCCAGGTTGCCTATTATCTCAACTTTTGTTTTGCAATTATAACATCTTTAGTCAGAAGTATCTCTGTTTTGCTCTGCTTACTGACTGAAAATTTCAGATCATCAGCATCCCTTGCCAAACGCCTCGTGCATGCTGCGCCTAGCACCTGGAACGTGTGGTTTACAGCAGCTTCCTATACTGCACAAAGGAAATGTTTGGATTGGGATTCAGGACTCACAATGGCAGAGCAGAGCTGATACCAGAGAGTGGTGATGTGCTGCTGTGCCAATGGCAACAGCAGATTGGAGAGAGGGGAGACCTCAGCAGAAGATTGGCCAATTATTTTTATAGACAATCTACCTATCTGTCCAAATTGTAGAGAAGCATGTGGCCAGTCACCAACTTACTATCATTACTGGACCTTCAATTAACATCTAGTGCTTCTGATTGCTGATATTGCACAATTTAGTGTTGGTGGATCAGCTGTATGGGTGGACTGTTGTCATGGTCATTTGTGAGTCCGCAGTGCCAGGTCATAAAA
The DNA here is from genome assembly GCF_000691845.1 of Merops nubicus. Lineage (NCBI taxonomy): Eukaryota > Metazoa > Chordata > Aves > Coraciiformes > Meropidae > Merops > Merops nubicus. The sequence goes on from NW_008591392.1 coordinate 3,627, forward strand.
TAATTGGCAGCAGACAGTAATATTGAGAATCTTACACCTGTAAAGGTGTCAAACTGTAGATAATGTACGTATTAATTGTCTTACAAAACAGATAAAGAGAAAGGTTTACCAACAGGAAGGGTTGTGCCTGCCTGATTGCTCCAGATTGAAAGGAAAGATCTATATTGGCAAGGTCTTTACCAACTTAAGGCTGTTTTCTGGAATCAACAAGGGTATTTTTGCTTCTCAGACTTCCTCCTGACTGCTACTCTGGGAGATTCAGCTCAGTCTTTGCTTCTTTTCTCTGTTTTGCTTCTTAGTGAGCGTTTGAAGACTGTGAAACTAGCTCTTTCCTTTTAGCCTAGACACATGTGACAACTGGGATTTGTTTCAGGCTCATGCTGAATGCACAGTGAGGGGACAAATCTCAACAGCTCTTATCGTTCTCAGGGTTGTGCAATAAGTTACATTGCAGCCCACATTTCTGAAAGATAAAGGGAGAAAGTATTACCCAGAGGACAAAAAGTGCAGGCAGATGATGCCATATATCATGACCAGCTAGTGAAGGTACCTCTGGAAAACATTTTGGTGAAATAAGGCCAGGAAAGTCTTATTTGTTTTATACTTCAGTGCAAAGACATTTTTGAAACTATGTTTGATTTTGATCTTGTTAGGAGTTAATCAATGGGAGGATGACTTGATTGCAGGAGCTGTTCTCCCATGAGGTCTTCCACACAAAAACAAAATAAAAATTGTCATACTGTGCACCACATACACAAAATTGGGCACAATGCAACTCAACCTATCAACATATTTGTTGGGTTGGAACTGCCCAGTTTGCCTTCAGTGTGGTTAATTAGCCCAGTAAGGGCTTGCAAAGTTAGAGACTGAGTGATGCTCTGCAGTTTTTGTTCAATCATCTGCACGATGTAGTTGCACTGGGATATTATGCTTGAACTTGGAAACAAATGCAGTTTAAATCAGCTGTCTGCCTGTGCTTCCTATACCTAATGCAAGCTCCAGGAGCTCTTTTTCAAGACTACCCACTTGTGTGTGAGTCTGCTAAACTGCCCTTCCTGTTCCTTCTCTCATGGTTATGGTCCTATTTTAAGATAGAGTTGCCATTCCCTGAACCTTCTTATTTGCTTTTCTCTCAAATGGTTGGCAGCTTTCCACAGATAAGGTTATTATTGAAGATATAGTATTTCAATGCCAATGTAGTCATAAAGAAATTTAACTAATTGTTATCCAAATATTAGTATCCATGCCAACAGTGATAATGCTGCTTTTATGATAAATTAGAATTCATTTTCTAAATCTGCTTTCAGATTCTCTTCAGGGGGGTGAAATATTTTCCAGTACACTGTGGCTTTGTGCCAGACTGCTGCACTGGTGGGATGTGGCCGACAGGTAAACAGAGATTGTGAGGATGAACAAGGAAGGTTAATAACTGAGCATAAATTACCACATTATATTTAACCTGGGAGATGTTCTAGTCCCTGAGGCAAAGGACATAAGGCATAGGGGGCTTGTACTAGCTGATAATCAAGACATGCAACACTGTTACCAGCACTATAAGAAGGTTTATTTCTATTCCTGTAACTTCAAGTAGGTCTTAAGAAGAATGTAAGTATCTCTTAGGTTTGCTGCCTGCACAGCTGTGAGCTTCATCAAGCTCTGCATTTAAAGAAAAAACATCTAAAACAGCAAAGCAAGAGCTGGGCTCTCTCCAGAAAACAAAACAAAACAAAACAAAACAAAACAAAACAAAACTTCTTTAAGCATCATGTGTCTCCAACTCTCCTTCTTATGGCTTTGTGTCACAAAGAGCATCAAAACCTTCTCCCATATACCCAAAAGAAGGATACTTTGTTTTAAAGGAACAGTTTAACTTTTCTTTGCCATTCCCAAAGTGCCTAAAGAACAAAGTCAAGTCAACCAGCCTTGAAGCCAACTTATCCAGCTTTGATTTTTCCATATCCACACACCAATATGAAAAGAAATACTGTCTCAGAGTCAATAGGTTTATGTATTCATTCAGGAAGATTTAACTCTGTGTCAAACACAAGTACTTGCTTTCAGGTTTAGCTGAATACAATCAAAACTCTTGTCAGATACACATCTTTAATGAGATTTATTTTTTTCCATGCTATTTCTACAGTAACATTTATACAACCTGTGAGAGGTGGTAACATCATTCTCCTTGCAGCATATTTACACTCCAACAAGCCCTTAAATGCACTCAGAGACAGAGTGCATCAGTTGCCACCATCCCACTGCCAAGAGTCAAAACAGAAGAAAAAGGGCAAAGCTCTTAGTATATTTTTTCAACAAACTAAAGAAAAAGAGTCAGTCATGAGAGCAAAACAATTGCCACTCTGTAAGTCATAAGAAGACAGCAGCTTCAGGATGCAAAAGAATTTAATTGACTCGTTGTTGGTTTGAAAACAAAAGGTTTTCTCTAGAAGTGCTTTAAAAATGCAAATATAGAGATGTGCATACACACACATAAGATTAAGAGAAAGCTAAAAAAGTTCAGCTGCAAGTTATACTACTAGGGCTAATATCTCTTCATGTGGCCATGGAACTTTTAGTTGTCTCATTGCTTGTCGAGGAGTTTCTGAATGCCTGGAAAAAGAAGAGAAATCCCTGTTAAGCAAAGCTGAGAATGGGAGAAATTAGTCACTCTGAAATCAAGGGAAGAAGGTAATCGATGACAAAGGAGGATCTTGCTGGCAGGATGCAATCAGACTTCAAGGAAAAGGATGCAGTATGATTGATCATATGATAGGTCACTGACTACCATGAAACATTTTGCCTCACTCACTGTAAGGACATGAAAGTGGTAATTGTGTTAATCTTGCAGTCAAAGTTTTAACACAACAGAAAGTTGACAGAGATGATTGTACTGAATGAAAATAAAAACAACCCCCCACAGACAAGTATTGAGAATCACAGCATCTTTCCATTAGATACTGGGAAAAAGAGAAAAATGGAGTAAAAACACCTAGCACAGTGATGACAATTTGGTCTCAATAATTAAATCTGATACACAGAAGTAAAAACTGAATTGTCTAGGATGATCTTACATAACAAATTCCATCAGAACCATGGACAAAATTTTCTCCTTAGCAAGTTTGCTCATAGCAGAAAGTGATTCTGATGAAAAGTAAAAAAAAATGGATATATAAAAAAAGAAAGTCTGATAAGGGGTAGAAAAGCAGGTGAGGTTTCCATTTCTGCAGAAACCACAAGAGAGTCTGTAGCTGATGTGGACTTCTCCTGTTGTGGCTTCTGTGGGTGGAGATCCTTTGCAAGGGGATGGACCACTGTGAAAGCCTTGGTGGAATGTTTTTGAACCAAATCTCATCCTATTATGTGAGTTCACATTTTAATATTGAATTCTATTCTGGCTCTAGTAGGGGGTCAGGACACCACTGTGATAATGCCTGTCAAATTCACATTAGATGGAGTGGTCTCAAAAGCTCATAACTAATTATCAGCTTAGTTGTTTATTAACAACTAATCCAAGCCCTGTATTTTTAATAGAAAATCACATTAATCTGGTTTTCAACTTACATCAGCCCACTATGCCTTCTGGATTCTTCTTCACATAGGCTCTGGATTTTTAATGTTTTATTATTTTATATTTTTTTCAAATCCTTCAACACCCTGTGACAAATGCCCCCAAAAGACAAACCATCAGGGGCACAGATTGGGCTGGGGCAGGATATTACAGGACATAAATAGGAGGAGGAAGCTGTAAATTCCTAATATGCTGACTACCTTCCTTACCTTCACCACTGGGGCTGTTAGGATATATTGCTGCCATTGAGGAAGTCACCTCTGAAACCGAAATGGAGAAATGGCAAGTGCTCTGTTCTTCCTGCAAGATGTTTTCTCAGAGGCATTTATTTGTTTTCCTTTCTAGCAGGGAGGCTACAGCAGTTCATTCTGCTCTCCTTCTTGAAATTAATGTTGTGAGCTAATGAAAAAAGTCACATCTGAAATATTTCCCCAGCTGTAAAAATGGGTGTAAGAACACCTTCTTCACCGGGCTGCTGTACATCCTGGTTAAGAGTTCGACACTCTCTGAGCCACCTTCTATCCCTCTGCACAGCTTGCTCAGCCCCTGGCTCCTTCCCCTTGTGTCCACGTTGGAGCTGATCCTCAGCAACTTCTTAGATGCTTTAATTTTCCTTAATGCCAGTGGCCTAGAGCTCATGGCTTATCCTCCAAATTTCCGGTCTCTAACACTGTAGACCTTGAGTTTTACTCTGATACAGACTTCCAAAGAACCCAGTAGAATATCATGTGTTGGATGAAGATTTAAGAGACTTTTTCTAATAATATGCTCTAAATAATGTACAGCCTTTGGGTACTGCTAGGTAATATCCCAGGGCTGGCCAACAGGGAGGAGATTCAACCTGTGCTCCTGAAGCTGAAGCACCCACACCCAGCTGGTGTCCTACATACTGTGCTCTCTGCAGTATTGATACATAACATAGCCACTCTTCATGCAGCTTTATGGAAATGATTTTATTTTTTTTTTCTTTTCATTCTACTTCCTCTAAGATTCAAGATGATGTCAAATTGGATGTGGGTTGTTTTTTTGCAGGTTGGGTTCTTCCTTTCCTACATGAAATGTGACATCTGTTGACAGCTGGGTGATAATTCTTTGACAGGAAGTTTTGGGTTTTTTTAGGTAAGAGAGGAATCAAATTTGGTGACTAGAAAACATTTAACAAATTTGCTTTGGTCTCTCTGAAGAGATCGTGCTGAACAAATTTCATAGAAAACAGACTTGTGTTGTATTCTGCAATGTGAAAATAATATCATGACATCTTAGTAAGCACTATTACTGTGCAGTGGAAGTGCATATGGCCAAAAGATATGAAATTAAATAATGAAAAGACTTTTAAAAAACACTAAACCTAGCGTTAAAAAAAACCCAAACCACTTTGTTTCTTACAGCACTTAGCTCCTTGAAGAAGAATGCTTTCCCAAACAAATTGTAACATTACAATGTTCTCCACTATCAAAGGCTGAGGTGAGCTGCCGTTGAGGCTGAAGGCAATTGTTTTTCTTCCAAAATTAGTGGGAGTGGTGATGTCAATGGCATAATTTCTCCCTACTTCACAAGCTCTTGCAGCCTTTCCAGGGCCCCCACAGTGCTCCTGTCCCTGGCTGCCTTTCTGCCCACCACTGGAAATGGCACTCAGTGGAAGAGGGCAGAGAAACAGGTTTCCTTCTTCATAAACATCCTTCTCATTGAGGGATAACAGGTCTGCCATCCTGGTGTCAATCACAACTCCAGCAGGATACACAGAAGTGCTCTGGCATGAAACCAGCCTAAGGAAGGGAAGAATCAGACCCTGTCTCTGAGGAGTTCCTGGTAACATGCTTTTGCCTGTGGCAATGGTTTACTTTTGAGGTCACCTTTCTACAAAATACACTTTCAACAACTTGATGTTGTTTTCCAAGCATTTGGAATAAATTTGCAGCAGTTCAGGGGAGTCAGGGCTCTAAAAAAGGAAGTGAGACACCCATACTGTCTTTGAACACCACAGTCCAAATATTCTTTTTTCTGCGCAATTGCATATGTACATGCACTCTTAATGAGATATATTTATCACTAAACTTATCTATTTTTCAAAATTAAACATTAGACTCAGTTTCTTAACACACAGTGTGAGCAATATGAGTGGTAGTGGCATTAGGGCACTTCACATCCACCCACCTTCCCCTTCTAGAGCATCCCAGTACAGTACTGGGACCCAGCTGCAGCTCCCCACTGCCCACTGCTCCTGCCAGCATCACTGAATTACTTCCTCCAGCACCTCTTTGCTGCAGGGTTCCTCCTCCTAACAAATGTGAGCACCTCAGTGAATGTCAGACTGGCCCTGGCGGGATGAAAATCCTCAACAAAAAGATGATGATTACAGACTCATTAGGCAAATCTCTCACAAAAGTGCTGTGACCAAATGTTCAGTACTCACAGTGCCATAAATTTTCCTAAGTGGTTAAGCAGTGTTTTAAGCAGGCTCACACTTACTCTGGGTCAGGGTCATTAGGGAAGGATTCTCTCCTGCTTTAACTCACGAGGCAGAAATAGAGGTTGTATATTTTCAGGTTGCCTCATTTTTACTTTTAAGAGATGGTCTCGAGCCAAAAGCCTGGATCTGAGCTCAAGCCTTGAATCCAGGCTTGTGCTATCAAAGAATCCCTCTAACGGGCAAGAACAGTGGAGCGTGGGGAATGTTTCTTTTGGATTTGGATTTCAAGCTTCCATCTGAAAGATCTGGATCCTAATAAGGATCCAATAAGGATCCTAAGATCCTTAGTGATCCTGATTTTTGGTCCCCTAAAAACAGACAGTATCTGTATACAGAACAACAATTTTGGTTTATACCTGTTTTATATTTGAGGAGCATAGTTGTTTTTTTTTTTTTATAAAGAAAGAGAAGCCTAGTATTTTAACACCAGCAATTAATATTAAACATGCTGTATATATAATTGATGGTGATGATGACTGAGTAAATTAACTCTGGGTTTTATTTTTCTTGGAGGAGTTTGTACATTTCATCCAAAATTGATTAGTTGCTTTGCCTTGACTTTGTTGCACCGTATCGAACTCCCTGGCACTGAACCCGCTGCACCTGTGTCTTTGTGGGAATGAATAATGCAACCTCCACAAAGTGTCATATGAAGGGAAAGCAGTCTGGACAGAGAAACAGAGTTATTGATGTTTGTCCTATAGTGAGGTAAAATGATGCTCGCTGCACCCTCCACTGGGTCCTCCAATAGTGGACTCGGTTGGGCATCACTCTGATATTTTCTTGAAGGAACATCCAAATGTAAATCTTGACCTCCTGGAAGAAACTGTGGGTAATAAAAAAAGGATTAGTCTTTGGGTACAATTCTGCTATGATTAATGGAAGAAACAGTGAAAATGTTTTTTATTATAGTCCATGGGGTGGCTAAGGTTGACACAACGTTAAATTTGTTCCATTTTTTCCTGTGTACTGCAGTTTTTTTGTCAGCTGTCTGAAGAGTTACTGTTTAGCTCCGGTCACCAGAGGAATAGGCAAAACAAGTTGAGCAATAATAGAGACATTTGTGCAATTTCAACCGCTCCTGCATTTGCTTTTTGAGTGACAAGTGGCAGGAAGCCAACTTTTAAGCTAGTGTTTGGAAAGACAGGACAAGTTCATTGTGCTCCTGTTCAAAGCATGCCCACAGGTAACCGAAGGGAACAATTTACTGCTGCTGAAAGGCTGAGAGGGGACACATCTCCCTTCCAACACAGCACAGAGCTTCACACTCGGAAGGGAGAAGAGCTTCTGAACGTAAAGACAATATTGGCACAAGAGGAAAAACAAAAAGAATAAAATGTTGATTAAAAAATGGAACTGGAAATAGGAAGGGTTTTAGCCATTATAGGAGTAAAGTCATGGAGACAGCTTTAGATTTAGGTCCATATATCATCAGAATCTCATTCCTAGAGATGACCCTGACATATTTACCTGAGTTCTGTCTTTACTCTCTTGAAAAAGAAAAGGAAAAAATGACTCATAGAAATGCTCTGTTGACATGGTGTCAGTCCCACGAGCCTGCCTTTTTCTGCAGAGAACTAACGATAGCTTCACATTTATCCACCTTGATGCTACGTTTGTACATTTGCTCTTTTTTTTTCTTTCCTTATATTCCTGTATGCAATATCTTTCAAAGATTAAATAAATTACTTTTCCAAAGGCTACTTTATAATTCTATTTATACTCCCAGGTTCTTCACTGAAACTCAATACTCCTGTGTAGTTTCTAAAAATGAAAGAATTTGCTTTTTTGTAAAAGTTGTTAATATAGAAAGGCTTTTCAAGGAGAAGGGACTTAAAGACTCTCTATTACTCTATTACTATCTAGTCCATAAAATGTGTACCACAGTAGCTTACTTTGCTGACAGGGCATATGACTATTTTCTTGGACTTTAAAACATATAAGGGAGAATGAAACTATCAGTCATTTCACAAAATGTCTCTAAGGAAAGATTGAACTTCACCTGTGAATTTCCCTGCAGTACAGCCATTTGTGTATATACATGGAGTAAAATGCAGTTTTACAATATTGGGTCGTTATATAGAACAGTTTTCCCCTAAAGAAATACTCAGTAAATGGGCGTTTTTGCACCTTTGCTGTTTTTTTTTATCTTGCAGGATTATCTTAGTTACTCTTCTTCATACCCTCCAAATTATTACTTGATTGAAGGACCTGAAAGGTTGTGTAGGTATTTCAGGTGGGGATGTTAAAAAAGAGTTCAGTGTCCTGCCACTGCTTTGCTGCCACTATGAAGCTTTCTGGGTCTGCTTCAGTGAGCACACGAGCCCAGAGCAGGATCTGCCCCATCAGTGGGTGCTGCTGGATTTATTAGATCCATACCCTTATAGCTTCTGGGCATCTCTGGGGGCTAGAGGAATACAAGGGGGATGGACCACAAGGAGAGCTAGTAGTCTCATCCCTTCCATATATTGCCACTATATTCCCCTCTACCTCTGTCAACAAACATAATATCTCTCACAAACTTTAATCACTGGGGATTTCTTCTGTAATGAACCATCTTTTAAAAAAAAAAATCAGACTCACCCACGTACACCCATATATACTGATACTAATCAGGCAAGATATTGCATATGCTCCAAGCCATGGAAACGTCTTAGTCTCCAAAGACAGTTACAGATGTTATAATCATTATTGTGGAAAAAATAATTTTAAAAAAAGCCCAAAACACACAAAACAATGAGAACCTCAAACTGTCAAACCTTCAGAAAGAAGTTTACAAAGACTTCTGGAGGTCTCTGGAAGGCAATGAGGAGCACTCACGATGTTCCACCAGGCAGGTTACTCCACATCAGCCTCACGTGAGGGACAACAGCCAGCTACACAAACCATTATTCCACAGAATTTCAGCTGTTCTTTGGTTTTGAAACAAAAACTGTTAACACATGTTTAGAAACCTTTCCTGCTGCCCTTTCTCAGAAGTTTACAGCACAATGCAGCTCTGGATGGATCCTCTCTAGTCTGTATCTAGTCTACAAGGCTGAAAGAAGGCAGAGCTTTGCAGTGCAAACAGGTCCCCACATCTTAGGGCTCAGTGGGGGCAGGGGATGTAGAAAACAAACTGGGTGAAAAAAAAATCACCCATTTTCAATCCTCTTACTATGCCTTTATTTTAATTTAAGAAAACTGCACACTGCCAAAAACCAAGGCATGAGAAACATCTCTATTTCCTCATTTTTGTAGAACAGTTAGTCTATGAGCACTGCCTGATGCACATCCTACACTTACTTTTTCATATTTTGTACCTTTTTAAGTAAAAGTATTTCTTTGATCATTTTCTTTTAGAGTGCAATTTACTTTTTCTGCCATTGTAAGGTTATTGAAATTTAGAGGAGGAAAAGCAGTAACCATGAGATCTTGAGGTGAGTAGGCGAACTAAACCATGGGAAGACCAGTCATCCCTGGAAAGTTGATGGAACAGCTCATTCTGGAAATCATCTCCAAGCACATGGAGAAAAAGAAAGTTATCAGGAATAGTCAGCATGGATTTGGCAATGGGAAATCATGCTTAACTAACCTGATAGCCTTCCATGATGGTGTGACTAGCTGGGTAGATAAAAGGAGAGCAGCAGAGGTTGTCGACCTTGACTTCAGCAAGGCTTTTGACAGGCAATGGGAAATCATGCTTAACTAACCTGATAGCCTTCCATGATGGTGTGACTAGCTGGGTAGATAAAAGGAGAGCAGCGGATGTTGTCGACCTTGACTTCAGCTAGGCTTTTGACACTGTCTCCCACACAGGAGTGGGGAGGAGGATCTCAGGAAATGTGGGCAGGAATGGGGAGGAGGATCTCAGGAAATGTGGGTTAGATGAGTGGACTGTGAGGTGGATTGAGAACTGGCTAAACAGTAGGGCTCAGAGGGTTGTGATCAGAAGCACAGAGTCCAATTGGAGGGCTGTTGCTAGTGGTGTTTCCCAAGGGGTCAGTACTGGGTTCAGTCTAGTTCAACAGCTTCATCAGTGACCTGGATGAAGGGATGGAACATACCCTCAGCAAGTGTGCTGGCGGTATGAAACTCAGAGGAGTGGCTGATACACCTGAAGGCTGTGCTGCCATTCAGAAAGACTGGACAGGAGAGTTGGGCAGAGAGGAATCTAATGAAGTGCAGCAAGGACAACTGTAGAGCCCTTCCCTGGGGAGGAATAAACTCCTGCACCAATACAGGTTAGGGGTTGACCTCCCCTGGGGAGGAATAAACCCCTGCACCAATACAGGTTAAGGGTTGACCTAGTGGAAAACATCTCCATGGAGAAGGACCTTGGAGTCCTGGTGGACAAGTTCACCATGAGACAGCAATGTGCCCTTGTGGCCAAGAAGGCCAAAGGTCTCCTGAGTGCATTCAGAAAAGTGTGACCAGAAGGTCGAGGGAGATTCTCCTCCCCCTCCACTCTGCCCTGGTGAGGGCAGGGGGCTTGGACTAGATGGTCTCCAGAGGTTCCTTCCAACCCCTACCTTGCTGTGGTTCTCTGGAAGAGCCTGTAACAAGTATTACAACAGGAACAAGCATCAGACAGGTGTATCATCCCTGAGAAGTCAGTGAAGGCAGAGAAATGACAGAACAAATTAGGTTCTGAACATTAAAATGTAAAGAAACTCTGACTAAGCATCTTGAACGTCTCATGAAATAAGAGGTCACTAAAAGATTGCTCTTGCTTGTGTCAACAGAATCCCATCAAAAACAAGTGCCTGTCTAGTGCTGGTACAATGATATATCTATTCCACCATTGCTAACTTCTACATTTTCCTGTTGTGTCTCTGTCAAACATTGAACACAGCATCTTTACTCATTACCGCATAAATCTCCTGTAGCAACCTAGAAGTCATAAAATTGTCAATGTGTATTTATGGAGGAGATGTATTTTATCAGGGCTTTTCTTCCCTTTCCTTTAGTGCTAGTAGACTGATACCTATTCAAAGGCAGAAACATTTTGTATGAACGGATGTTTATTTTGTTGTTATTTAAATCTATGATACTGTACTATACATGTGGCTCCTGATACTTACATGCAAATTTCTTTTAAAAAGATGACTAAGCCAATTTAAGCTGCATGTAAAGGAAACATTTCTTTTCTGAGTCTCGCATGCCGAATTTCAGCCAGACACGGTTTTAATACAGAACCCTTAGACTTACAAGCCCCTCGGAAACAATATTTATAATGGAAATTTTGACAGCACCTTCAGTACAGCGGTGAAAATAACACCACCATAATGAAAAAGAAATGATGATAAACAGAATATATTATAAAGTGGAGTCTAACAAATTCATAGCCTTTACTTCCGTCAGTACGCTGGCAACAGGCAGTGAAATACAAAACAAGCCTTAGCTTTTAAATAAGAACAGCCTGAACAACAAGAAGGCTTCTGTAAAATGGATTAAGAAAATAGAACATAATCCTTACTGCATAAAGTGCTATTTTCATTAGAAACCATAATTCACCAATTAACACTGAGAGCACTTAGAGCAGAAGAGGTGAAAAATGTGGGTATATGTCACCTCGGTAGCCTATTTTCTTCAAAAAGACATTCTTATTACATTTCCCAGGCAGGTTTGTTAATGCCTTTTGTTTAAATATTCATACGTGGGCTTTTGAGCCTGGCTCCTGTGAGGAGCACAGAGCCTGGGAGCTCCCGCTGAAGCTTCTCAGAGATGCAACCCATGGAGCAACAGGGTGATGGCCACTGGTGGATGTACTGCCCTCCTTCCCACAGAGTCCTGGTGGCTGCTCCACCTCAGAACAGACAGACATACCCACAGACAGGCTGCCTGGGAGCCTGGCCCATACTAGAATTTGCAAAGGAAATACTCAGAATGATCCTCTGCCCATATTTTTTAACCATGTTTCTGCATTAGAGCTTCCAAAGGGAGGAGCAGAGAATTGGTTCCAGCAGTGGCATGTTGTGGGGTCGGGGAAGGAGATCTTCCTCTGCCTAATGTGACACCAAAGTGACATTTCCATACGGAGGCAGGATGGGAACATTCCCATAGAAACAAATGTGGGGTTTCATCTCTTTTTTTTGGCATGAACACAACTATTAGCCTACACAATGAGCCTGCCTGTGCAACAGTGTCTTAAGCATTCTATCAGCCATTTTTCTATTGGTGTGAAAAAAAAAAAAAGATATTTAGTGAAAATGGACATGTACATCTAAGATTTTGTTAAAATGTAAAAGTTAAGATAGAACCCAGACACTACTTGGTATCCATATTTAATCTAACGTAATGTGGTACTTAAAATGTAGGACAAGTACTCCAGAACAATGATGCCCAGCCTCTCTACTTGGCATGTTCTTTGTAAATCAGATATTCCTGAGTCTGCAATGTATTTAATTTTCTGTTTAAGACAAATATCAAGTTTAAACCACTAGAAATATTTTTTTTCAGGTGTCACATAATTTCACTGCAAAACACTGCCCTTTGTTGGCTAATGTGAGCCAAGTTCTTTAAAGCAAATAGATCAGTAACATGCTGTATAATTTTGAAATTATCTGTGCAAGAAATGTGGTCCCTTACCCGGCCACACTGAGATACAGAGATGTCTACCCAAGCCCATCTATTGCTGCCCTCCATTCAATCCCCATCGAGAGGCCAAGGTGTAATTTATCTGCCCTGCACAGAAGCTCTTTTGCATTTTAAAAGTGAGTATGAACAGAGAAATTGTCCATAGCTCTTTGCTAGTTTAGCCTTGTGTCCCTCTGAGTATCACTCCTGTCAGGATTTGACCCTGGAGCTGGTTTTTTCATACCCAACACAGGCATGTTAACATGTGGGGAGCTACTTATTGTGTCACCTCACCTCCAAATGTATATATGAGGAGGACAATTACATGATAAAAACTACAATAAAGAAATTATTTTATCCTGTGCATTCCATGATTTGTCATAGTGTAAAAGATTAAATTAGATGGCAGGTTGTTTTCTTCTGTATCTCTCACAGCCAGGCCTTAAGTCTTGGAACACTACATCCATTAAAAAAAAGGTGATCATTACAAATGATTAATTAAACCTTGGTTTTCTGCTAAGGAAGGATCCTCTTTCACATTCTTTGCCTGGAAAATCCTTTGCACACTAGTTTATTAAAAAATGGGATGGGGAACATAAAATGAGAAATTTTATTAACCATTATTTCTACTTTGATGAGTAACATTCACTCTTCTCTTGAGAGCAGTCTACCTTGTATCTCAATTTCTGTAATGCCTCTTTCTAGCATGTTGGCAATGTAGATAGTAACTGCAGAAGCCACCTTTAATCTCTCTATTAATTTGCTCCTGAGGACTATCCTCTTTGCACTCAAAGTCCTTCAGATTATCTGAATTTTATACATGCTCCATATTATATGGAAGATCTATGCACTTGTCCCCCAGCCAGTAAGTCCCTGTACGTCCTTGCAACCTTGGTGAGGTGTTTCTAGCACTTCAAAGTGCTGCATCGTCTGTCCTGGCCATGGATTTAAATAAAATCACCTGCATTGCTATTTTTGGCCAAGACATGACAGCACAGAGGACGAGGCACGGGGACAGTGATGCCAGGCCAAGGTCATGTTCAGAATCCTGGGTCCCACAGCTAGGCAGGGGACAGCAATGAGCATCCAACCCTCAGATTCCACCCCTGTGACTGCTTGCACCCTCCTTAGCCATTGACACCAGGACCAGGGTGGGCCAAACAGCAACCTCTGCAGCCATCTTACAGCAAAGCCAATGATAAGCAGCAAAAACTGGGCCTCTGCAGGTCACTTTTCATGCTGATCCACTCAGCAGCTGACAAATGCATCGTCCACTCATTAGGGAAAAAAAAAAAAACTACACTGTTCTCATGTTGGTTGCTGACAATTTCCTTTGGTTTCCTTTGGCATTAACCACACATTATGTCCCATCAGTAATTTTCTATCACCACGTCAGGCTTTCTGGCCTCAGATGACCTAACTTAGATGCATGTTTCACTTGAACAAAAAGCTTTGTTCTCCAAGAGCACCATGGATAACACCATCATGCTGCCACTCCATCAGTTTCCAGATCTTTTCTGGGTAATATCTTGCAGATATTTTCTGCTCAGCATGTCCAGGATGTGTAAGTATTGTAAAGATCAAAACAGCTAGAAATGAACCCAGGTTCTCCTCACCATGAGTTGCAGCTTCTGCAGCACTCTCCTCTTAGGCATTCTCCATGCCTGCCTGCCTCCAGCAGAACACTGTTCTAAATCCTCTCCCGTGCTCACATTACCCCTCCTGCTTCCTCTGTCCTGTCGAACACACACTTGTTTCCTCCTCCAGAGTCGTGTTGTATCTCCACCTCTGACCAGATCATACTCCTGAAGGCCATTTTTAAAATGTCCATTCTTCAAGTTGGCATTTTCATGCTTTCTGCCATACTATCACTCCCTCCTTGCAGGAGTGCCCCATAAACATAAGAAAAACTAACTCCTCCTCCAGGATGTGCCTCAAGCCTTGCTTTTCTTGAAATGACTTTGTTTTCCTTTGGCTGTGGGCACACTGAGATGTACTACATAGCATGTTAATCAATATCACCTCATTGCTTTCTCATATCTGCCCATTCTTTCTTATTTATTTCTATAGTCTTGCCTGTCTTCCTCTGAGATTAGAAAGTCATCTTTTAGTCCTTCATGTTCACCTTATTTAGATAGCTTCCCACCCTTATGACGAGACCTCATAGATAATACAGAGACACTAAAAATAAAGAGTTATAGGTATATAAAGATGTCTGTGGATTGGAAGCTTTCTCCTAAAGGGAGCAGAGTGGAAATTTACTGGTGAACATTAAATCTCAACTGTTCTTTGATTTTAAAAAGATGATGCACCCAGACTTGGATGGAGACATACTGGTGAGCAGTATGTGGTTCCTCATTAAGTACAGAGATATATTTTGAGTTATAGCCATGTGTTAGCTCATTTTTTATAGGAGAAAAGTATAAATCCTTGATAGGACTTACCTCTGGGTAAATACACCTGCCAGTCTCTGTGAGAGCAGTGTTTTGCAATCTGTCCCAAACAAGTGGTTGCACTTTGGTGCTTATTTCTGGAAGTAGACAAGGAAGAAAATTCTGACAATGCTTTTTCCCCCTCTTCCTCAAGACAGATGTTTCCTGGTTCAATACTGTGTATAATGTAGCACAGGTACTTGAATATGCAGGAACAAGTAATACAAGACTCCCCACATTTTACCAGTCGTTGTCTGCAAACATTATGATGAAAAATTGTAGTTGTTTTCCCACCTTACACTGTTCTTCATAATAAATAGCATAAGAGAGGCATGACAGGAGTCACAGGATGCATCACTGTATCACTTTACAGAGACAAAACTTTACAATGTATTATTGACTAAAATGCTCTTGAAATGGTGATGACACTACCTCTTTTTTCTCTTAAGAACAAAAAAAGGCAGTAAGCTCCAATATTTTGCAATACTTCTTTACATGTACGGATGATGGAGTGCCAAAGAAAATCAAGCAAACAAAACCTTCATCAGCTTGTCCTGGAGGCCAGCCAGAGACTAGATAATTTGGACAAGACCATGATGGGCCAGATAAATGAGTGGGAATGAGATACTGCTTCCAGGCTTTGTAAAACTGCTGTAGACAGTCTGTCCCTTTTTAAAATGTGCTTAAATTATTTTTTTTTTTCAGAGCAAAACCAAAGCCCGACATTTTTGCCTAGTTCTTTTGAAAAGAAAGCCTTGAGAAGAAGGAGAGAAACCATGTTTTGCCATAGCGGTGCCATCCAATTCAATCATAATCTTATGGCACAAAAAGTACATCACTTAAGAATCTGCTTTTTAAGAGCTGCCAGGATTTTTAACCTCTTCTCAAAAATACATGGAAGACCTCTTAAAAGTATTGCCTTAGCACATTGCAAATCTATTCATTTAGCAGTTGTATCAGATATATTTCTTTGTCAGCTACCCATTTAAGAAGGCATCATCTTAAAAGGCACTGACATAAATTGTTGTGCGGAAGATCGATTAGTTTAAAAGGTTTTTCCTTTTAACAGATCAGATAGCTATTATATCTCACCATTTGGTATATGGAATTTTCATTGAACAATTTCAGTATTTAATCACTTCTTTAAACACATATTCATTTTAAATGATTTCACTCAGATTCCTTGATCATGGCTTACTGACTTTTCCACTTGTGTGTTGTATTGAATGGCTGTGACCAAATGGCCAGGAAATTATTCTGGACAAACCAGTTCAATTAGCTGGAAGAGGATTTTGGTGCAAAGGCAAGTATTATTCAGTTGAGGCAAGTAAAAACAGCTTTTACAAGGTGGGTCATAAATTATCACAATTTTGCTAAGCAGTAGGGAGTAGAGAGGTGAGTATTACACATCTGCAACAGTCACGGCAGGGGCAGTTTGTTGGATCTCATCCTTCCCACTGTAAATCACTGAATTAATTCCTACAGGTGTATAAAGGAATCCACATGAACTGTTGCTATTTACTGTTCTGGAAAAAAAAATCACACTTTTTGACAGATATGTAATTGCTATTGTTTCTTGAAATTAGTTCATAAGAAAGATGCTGAAACCAGCAATCTGGTAAATAACTTTAATTGCATTCTAAGGGCAAAATTCTGCCAATCATTATTCCCATTGGGTAACACTTTTCTCTGCAATTAGTCTATTGATTTTGCTGAGATTACTGTAGAGGTTCACATCAGGTACCACACAAGTAAATGACAGGGTAGAACTTCACCTTAGCACTGAAATGCATCAAGGATGTGTCCTTCCTCTGGGTCTTTATGGCTTGTTTTTGCTGATGGACTCTATCCTGGGCCACCAGTGTTTATTCTATAGGAGAAATTGGACAGGTCAGATGGGGTAGTGCTGAGCATCCGTGCCACTCATTGCGTTCCCTTCCTATCTGGAGAGAGCCCTGCAGCTAGAAGAGTTCCCACATCCAGTGGCCATGATCCATTTCTTCTCTGGAAGATGAGCCTACAATGCCCATACGGTCACCCTGCTTTACCACCAGCTTGGATATTATAAATAGTGTGTAACAGAAGCATCAAGTTCCAGTGATAGACTTTGATTATGTGGCTCCTTCTGTATGAGTCCAAACAATTTATATTTTTTTCCCTGACCTGATAAAAAGAAATGTTTGACAGCTCCACCACTTCAGACTCACTGAGAATTAAATAAACTAACTGCAGAAGAACTATGATCTCATCAGCCTCCCACACATTTACTTTTGTGTTGTACTCATTTATACTGCATGCCTAATTAATCGGGGGACTTGACAATTACTAAACTAAACTACCAACAGATTTTCTTATGTTCTTAAAGCTTTGGAAAAAGAAACAGAATTAAAAAGAAAGGATTATGAATCAGAAACTTACTGGAAGTGATACAGCCACAATCCCTCATATTTAGAAATCATCCAGCTATCTTTTCAAGCCCGCCAATGACTTTTCAGGCTACGTCTCACTGCAAACCCAGATTTATACCTCTGCTGAGGGATTTTTTTATTATTTATAGTTTGTTTTCTTGTGAAAGCCATCTAGAGAGGAAAAAAAATCATTTCCATCTTTATTCCCTTTTTTAGCATACTTCCATAATCTCAACAGGAACAAGAAGATGTCACATTTCAGATGAGTTTATGCAGATTCATAGAGTTTTGGTGGCAAGAATATCTCCATATGAATGGCATTTCAAAACCAAATTCAAACATTATGCTGTAATTCCCTCTGAAGACTCTCTTTCACATACTACACATTGAATAATAACCTGAAAGGACTCCATGTTTCTAAAACTAAACTTTTTTTATTATTATTGCAATAACAATTTACAGAGAAGCTGTGCACTCCACATACAATACACTGACTTTCTGATACCCCTGAACCTCTTTTCTCCCCTAACCTATGCTTAAGCTCCTTGTTGGTTGATACAGATTCCTTTTTAATGTTTGTTCACACAGTTATGTGCTGGGGACAGAAGTTGTATAACTCAATGAAGATTCATTTTCTAAAGCCACTGACCTCCCAGGTGAGAAAAGGGACACTTGTGCCTAAAATTATTAGTTTCCTCACTCTTGAAAATTCATTTTTGTATCTTTAACCTTTTTCAGGTTCCATCATTATGTGCATACAATAGTGTTTGTACCAAATCCATCTGGAGGGTAGGAAGGAACCAGGCTCCTTTCATTCTTTTCTCTCTATTTTCTGGACTCTCAGCACAGCCCTTCAGATGTCAGCAGATATCCTGCATAGGAGACCTCTTTAAGAGTCAAAGGAATTTGTTATTATATTCCTATATTATATTCTGCTGTCCTCACAGTCTAACTGTAGCCTGAACTAAAGGGAAGCAGAAGTTCTGCAAGAACAGAGCTTCTGCAAGAGCTGCTGGACCCCATAGGCATGCATGCTGAAAGAGGCACCTTGAAAGATGCTGCCAAGTGGCTCCACGACTCCAGAAGATCAATATGTCAGAAGTCACACCAAGGAGATATGTTTGTTCTGCACAGGTGAGACAGTCTGTCTGCCAGAACTGATAATGAATAGTCATTTCTGTTTGCTCTTGGTTCAGTGCTTGTGGATGAATACAAAGCCAACCCAGCCACAAAACTATCTGCTTTGTCATACCTTCAGTGGACATGTTTTGCCTTTCCCTGCAAGTTTCCAGCTTCCCTCCTGTTGGATTTTGCCAGAATTGGTAGAAGTTTGTATTTCAGTTTTTCAAGTTGCTCTTGGGAAGCAACCACAGAGGGAATTTTGTTGTCTCCAAGTCTTGTATGCTCTCCAGGATTCCCTGGAATAGGTGCATACTTTCAGTAGGCTCAGCTAAGGGTGACTGCTCTCACATGGAAATCTGTACAGGGTATTCAATAAACTCCACACCTTACATCAATCACTCTACTGCCACACTGTTGAGTAGACTCTACCCTTGCACATCTATTTCGTGCAAATGTGTGTTCAGACACACAGTATAGATAATACACTTGTTGGATTTTTTTCAGGTAGCCTCAATTTTCTCACTAGTTTCAGAATATTTTTATTATCTATCACTACTACTTGGTGATATTTCTTCATGTTGTTTCTAAGATTACATTGTTTCTTGCTCTCCAGCTGGTATTAAATGATTTGAGAGTAAGTAACTTCAAATACTGTCTCCAAATATCTGGCAATATTTTTCTTCTACATTGTATTTATTACCCATGTAATTTATTATATTATTTTTAGTCATGGCTTTTTTTTTTGCCTTTCATGTTACTTTATGGAATATATATATACTTAACATGAGTATCTGTCCATTTGTCTCGCTCTTTGCTGGGTGTCTTAGCCATGGCCACAGAAACCAGTGTGCTGAAATATTTTCCAAACATTCCTTTTCTTGCTTTCTCTTGGGAAAAAAAAAAAAAATAAAAAGAACTGAAAGCAACCCATCAAATGCCCTTAGACAAAAAAAGCCCTCAGGACTGGAGACATTTATACCACACTGTTGCAGCTTTAGTTATGTACCCAGAGTACATGCCCTAATAAAGCAGTGAGATTCTGAATTAGTTCACAAGTAACAGTTTTTATTGGCATGTGCAGTGAGGTATGTGGTATTTCTTGGGTACTAATGACGAACAGCACTTGTGTACATAAACAAGGTGCCTTTGCAAAACAGGCTCATAACACACATTGGGATTTGAGCATACAGCATTAGAGTTTCATCTCCAACCACACTACACCTACATTATGGAAGAGTTTTCCAAAATGTGCTATGATGTCCTACATCCTCTCTGTGTTCAAGCCAGAACTAGGTAATAGTTCCCAACAACATAGAAGGAAGAATCTTTTGAATAATCAAAGGAGATTTGTGATTATTTAGTGTCTCAGAGTTGTTTCTAACCTGCGAGAGAGCTAAGAGCCTCTGAGGAAATGGTGTCACACTGTAGTGCACAGGCAGGGTAAAGGTTCATACCTGGTTTTAAACATCTATACGAACAACTGTGGATAAAACAGGAATTCAAACATCTCCTGTGTTATGTTTGAGGGCATTCAAGCTCCTAACCAATCGGTATAACAAGAACCTTCCCATTTAGCTATTATACTGTTGTGTTGTATGGGGTTTTTCCACCTTTCTCTGAAGCATCTAGTATGGCTTATTGTCAAAACCCTACTTTGAGCACTGCTTTGGCTTAACATAATAATTTCTATCCTCCTGAAACTAGGACATTCTAATTATCTTTCAACATTACAGTACTGTGCTACTAAAACCACTTTAATCTATAATAATAACAGAAAAGAATTATAAGCCAAAAGACTGTTTACAGGTTGACACAAATGACCTAATCTTTGCAAAAAGCCATAGTGGAAAAAGTGTGAAAAATGTACTTCACAGAAGCATCCTTGGCAGGAGAAGAGAATTCACTGAAAGGGTTTGAGACATTTTATCAAAAGCCTGAATTGGGTGAGAAACCTTTAAGAAGTGTAGCTTGTACCAAAACTGTGGCCAGAAAAAGATCTTGGAAAATATAGTTCATATGTGCCATGTTACTGAACTCCATTTAAAGCAGTAAATATAATAAGCAGAGAAATGGCAAGAAACTGCCTAAACACAACAAACTAACCCCTGCAAGACTCTTCATGGCTTTATCCCCTTGTAGATGACCTTTGGTTTGAATGTATATCAATATTCTTCTAGCAGTTGTATAGGCCCATTAGCCAAATGCTATTCTTCATAACAAACCCATTATAAATATATGGCCACAAAGTGCTTCTGGCCTGGTTCCAACTGAAGCCATTTCAGTACAGGGAAAAGGGAAAGGAAAAGGGAAATCTTTCTGAGCATCTCATATCTCCAGAGCTAATAAAGTTTAGAGTAGCAGATCGTGCAGATTTCTGAGTTGTCCCAAAGTTATGTTAAACCTGGGAGAGACTGTTTAATGAAGTATGAGTGCTACCTGGCTTCAGCACAATATGAAACCATCCTGGTAGCCTCAATACTGCTGTCTCAACAGCATTTACTTTTCTCTGTGGAAAGCCAAGTGAGATTTGAAACTCCAAACTCAAAGAAGAAATGCCCAGTAATATTGCAAACTAGAAGAATATAATTATTTTATAAAGCCTTATCAAGAATATTATTCTTTTCTTTCTCTTTTATTTAAGTCAGAGAAAGGAGAAAAATTACTGTCATGGCACCCTGAAGTGAACTGTTCTTACAACAGTGCTTGAAGCAAACGCAGCACAGTTCACCAATATTTTGTCTCTGAGAATCGATCTTTCTTAGCAAAACAAAAGAGAGGGCTCTCTCAGGCAGCATCTGTTATGGCACAAGCATAACTTCAGTGCTGGAAGGAGAAAAGTTAATGTGGGTAAAGCAAAAGGCCAAGGCCACGTTTTCTTGACTATCATTTCCTAGATTTATTGCTGTGCCCCGGTGCAGATTCCTTAATTTTTATTTTGTCTCGACTTCCCAGGCATAATTTGCCTTACCTGCCTTGTGTCTCTGTTCAGCCTAATCCATTTTCACTGAGTACCCAGGGTACACACAGATGAGTGCTATCAGCAGAAGCTTTCCCTGCCTAGCTGATATGGTTTTGTCACTCACTATTGAATTGTTTTCCTCATTTCCATAGGAATTGCATGCAGTCAAGCTGTTGAGCAAGTCTTCTCCGGAGCTGATCTGCAAGACAGGGTGAGCTTCAGCACACAGCAAGCAGCAACTGACCACTTCTGGTGGCCGAATGGCAGCAAGCCTGGCAGGTGTGAAAACCCTCTGCTACTCCAAAAGAAATGTGACAATCAGATCTAGCCTAGGGAAAATATTTATTTTCACATGTTAGCTGACGGATGTCAACATTCTAGCATAAGCAGAATGCAATTCTCATTGTAAGCTTCTTAAATATATTTACATGGGGTTTGTTTGATTTTTTTTTTTTTCCTTTCTTAAAGCACAAGGTACAATGCAAAAAAATTCCAGTAATGTTAATGAGATTGTGAATAATCAGCTGATCAACAGCTGGGACCTTCCCCACCCTGAGGACATCAAATGTAGTATGGAATGGGGCAGAAAAGTGCTAGCAAGATCCAAAGATCCCTGACAGCATCTAGACACCCAGTAATGTAATGATAAAGAGATGCAAATAAACATTTAAAAATATGAAAATATTAAAAATCAGGTATCCCTACACTTAGCACCACAAAAATAAGACTTCTCCTGAAAACAGAGAGCTTCTTGGAAAAGTCTTGTCTCTCAAATTGCTTGAAAACTCCCCAATTCCTTTTCTCTTCCCTTAGCTGCTATGTTTGTTCTCCCTCCTCCTCATAAAAGCTGATAAAAAACCTAATACATGTACAAAAAAACCCACAAAACTAAATAGAACAGATAAAAAAATAAGTTGTGGGATTGAAATTTATCTTACCTAGTTGGAGCAAAACACAAATTCCATGATTCAGCTCAGCAACAAAATATAGGTATCAGTGAGGGCTTAGCTAACTCCATCCAAGACAAAGACACTTTAGCCAGAGGTCTCCGAATAATGAGGGATTCTAAAAAAGCAATCATTGGAAGTAAACAAATATTTGAGCCTGTAGAAAAAAGGGACTTTGCATACTTGTGTGACAAGAATCCAATGAATAAACAAATTACGTCTAAACACTGCAAAAGTCTTCAGTTCTGCAGAAGTTCTGAAGCAATTTATGGTTGCAAAAACATTTTAAGAGCAGGAGAGATTCAGTCCAGATCACCTTTCCCTGTCCCAGTTTGAAAGGTAGCTTGGCACTGGGAAAGTAAAGCTCACATAGATCACCCCAGAGGCTACAGGTCAGCTGTCAGTTTGTCCACAGGTCAATACCATGGCAAAATGAAGTCACCCAAGATCTATCAGGGCTGTCAACACAGAGACATTCCCTTACAAAAAAAGAAAAACATTTAAAAAATAAAAAATCAGGTGTGCTGACATAAGGTCTCCAAACTACCAAGCACCAAATCCCCACAAAGTGCCCAGAGAAAATGCCAGATTTTCAAGTAAAAGCCTATTTTGACTGAACCATCAAGTTAGGATTATCTTAGTGAGGCAGTAGCACGTGAGGGAGCTAGGAAAAGAATACACATTCATTTCAGTTCATGATTTTGCCATTTTAAAGTGGTCTGTAAAGATTTCTCATCAATATCATATTCCTCATTCTTCCACTGTCTGAAGCTGTCAGCCTTAAATCAAAGGCAGACCACATCCACTGTCTCAGATTAATGAAAAAGGGGCAATAAAGTTCTGTTTCAAGTAAACTGAGTGGGCCTTTGCACCAGCTCAGTTCAAGAGACATTTTTTTTCCTTTAGAAATTCATGAAAGCATACTTGAATTGAGACACTCATCTTGAGAAACAGTTCTTTCTTTTCAAATCTGCAAAAGTTATTTGGGTAGCATGTACTTTCTGGTCCTTCATACTTAATGGCCACAATACTTCCATTATACAGCTGTCATTGAAGCCTAACCACGCCTTCTGACCTTTGAATCATCACTAGAAGCTTGCACCAGTTCAGTTCAAGAGACATTTATTTTTTTCCTTTAGAAATTCATGAAAACATACTTGAATTGAGACACTCATCTTGAGAAACAGTTCTTTCTTTTCAAATCTGCAAAAGTTATTTGGGTAGCATGTACTTTCTGGTCCTTCATACTTAATGGCCACAATACTTCCATTATACAGCTGTCATTGAAGCCTAACACAGCCTTCTGACCTTTGAATCATCACTAGAAGCCACCATGAACAATTTTTATGCCAATCTTTGTTCCCAGATGATGCTTAGGAACGATATTGTTTTTTGTAACCTACCCTTTTAAAATGTCCAGACATGCTTCATATCAAAATAGAAAGTAATATTTGTAATGGTAAGTACTTCACAAGTATATCTGTTGCAAGATCAAGTTGGTGGAAGACTCTTTTATGCCCAGAAACTTTAAAGGATTGCCAAAAGCTGAAACATGTCAGATATTTTAAGTAGGTTTATAACAGAATACTGTGCTTTGGGTTTAGCATATCATGAGTATAAAGCTAAACTGACAGAATTAAAGCTATTCACACTGGAAAAACCCACAGTGTAGTTATCAGACTCCATGAATAATATGCATAATGAAAGAAGTCTTATGATCAGAAGGGAATTAAAGAAAAAAAAAGTTTGAGGAAAAACTCATTAAAGGACTGATCCTCAATGTTGATATGTTATTAGCACATGTGGGTGCTATGCACCTTTCCAGACCAAAGCCTGAAAGCATTAGACACTTCAAATGCCTTTTGTAATCAGATAAGGGTATTCTGTACTTCTTTATTGTGTAGGAACCATTTGCATTATGCAGGATTCCAACAGTGGGAAGTGTTAGAAATTATTTTTAATAAGCAGCCTTATTTTTTAAGCCTTTAAAATTGCTTTTGTACTGTTTGCAAAGGGGTTTGTCTTTTTTTAGTATTTCTCCTCCCATCCACCTACCAAACCACTTTTAATCCATTTATTCTAAAGACCAATGTAGTAATATCTTCTGTTTATATGAACAAGCATGGGTCTCTTAAGTATCTTGAGCTCTTGTACAGACTCCACAACTTATTCACGGGGTACCTGGAGAAGTGAGATGGGCATTGATGCATGGACATTAGGTTTTATGCACTGCTTGCAGGAGCCCTTTCAAATTAGGGGACCTGGAGATGGTCCCCATGGGCCATTCTTTGAGACAGCACTGCATATGAGCATGAGGATAAAGTAGTTAGAAGAGCCAAAATGCCACTGTGCTCTGCATATTTTATGTGGTTTAATTGTATTATATTGATTTGAGTCCATTATAGCCTGGTTTGTTACTTTAATAAATTACATTGTTCTTTGAAACAATGGCGGCTTAAGATTGAAATATTATATTACATCTTAAAGCTGACTGGCATGCTTCAAATCTGATATTTACCACTGCTTATGGAAACAGTAATCCTTGAAAGGTTTTCACTCTTTGAATAACATGTCTAAATAAGAACCCAGAAGTTTAAAAGTAGTCCCCAAGCATTAGTTATTAGAGTGGGAGGTGAACAGCAGAGCAACCAGCCATTTTTCAGGCTGAGATTTACAAACAGGACACAAAATCATTCCTTTTCTTTTGCATCTAGATCTGATGAACAGAAGAGTTCTGGCTTTTATATCGCAAATTAAGCTTTATTATAATAATTCATCTCCAATGCTAATGCCTTTTTGCATATATCATAAGCTGAGGCTTTGGAAGAGTCAAGTAGGGAAACAAACTTTCCAAAAACATACCTGTATTAAACAGGTAATTTATTATTGATTGTCTACTTTATGTAGCAATTCATATGAAACCTGAACCTATTAAGAATTTGCATAAAACAGCATATAAAGATGAATTAATTTTATGACTGGGATTGATCTTTGTTAAAAACACAAAGAAAAATGAACATTTTCAAAGTAGATACCAGGACAAGACTGAGAAATTAATTACTTTAGAAAACCTGCTTGGCACCATACGTTCCACATTTCTGTGCTTTTTTTGGAATGACAAAGTTTTTTAGGTGAAGTAAAAGGAAACTGGGATATTTCTGGAATGGAAAACTGTAAACAGGAGCTCAGAGTAGATTTAAAAAGAAATCTAGTGACATCTTACGTTTTGATATGGTGTGTTAAATAATGAAAATGAGTCATCAAGATGAGTACCTTATCTTTTAAACACTATGGGACTCCTCTTTGATGAACAGCAGCAGGTAGATGCATGTTGAGAGGCAAAATACCGCATTGCACTAATTTGCTCTGTCAGAAATTCCCTCCATAGCACTGAGGTGATGTTCTTGTGGGATTTCACTCCTGGGATGCAACAAATCTGGAGACGGGGCCCTGCAGAAGGAGGTGTTCAGTGGCAGAAGTGGAGGCTGAATAAGGAAAATGTCTTTCTACAGCCCAGATAACTATTGAATACTACCCTCAGACATGTGAAATTTTAAACTTTATATAAACATATTCAAGGGTGGAACTTGATTTAAAATACTCATGTAACTCTTTTAAAAAGACTATAAAAAAAGTGTAGCTAACAGAAATTGATTTTTTGTAATTATGTTCAAACCTGCTCATATTTTGGGGCTTAGTTTGAAAAATATATCTATAATCTACTTTGACTACTTATCTTACCTTCTGATGAGTCTGATAAATACACCTATCACATGAGAGCAGGTGTAAAAGCAACTCTCCATGCTAGCTCTGAGCTGGACAAAGTGGGACTGGATCACTTGCTCCAAGTGCTTCTGCTCTGATCAGATGCAGGACTGAAGCCAAGCAAGTCCAACAGCCTGTGTCCCAGTCCCTCTGCCCAGCTTGGTTTGCAGATAACTGGGGCTTTGGTGGGTTGGGCCATTGCTGGAATTACCACTGGGACTGACATTACCAAATTGGTCATTCATCATGTTTGACACCAGGGCTATTTCAGAAAGTACTGCTTTGGCACGTGCAGGACTAATTATATCAAAGTTGGTGCTGAGCATTGCTTCAGAAGGAGGTCATGCAGACAATAATAATGCATCACACTTGATCCTCTGTTGCAATGCTACCTATGTCTTCTATATGTCTCCTTTTTCTCATCTGTAACCTTCTGGTGCCATGTGCCAGGGCTGTTTGCCTTCAGAGACAGCCTGCACACAGATATCCATCAAACAGCAGAGAAAAGTGGAGAGAAATACAGAGGAAAACAAGAAAAAAACAACAACAAAACATTTGGAAAAAAGTAGCATTCTTGTACAGAATAATATGTTAAATATATTCAAAAGAATTCACAAAAAAAGTCCCAGTGACTTGCACAGATCTAAAACTTATAGAACAATATGCAAACTACCATTATGCGTTCAAAACAACATATTATGTTTCATTTATAAAGGCATATTTCACAGTCACAGGAATAGACACTACAAAATGATCTGATTTACACAAAGCAGAACACACACCAGCCGAATTATAAATATAAACCAGAATATTTCACATTCAAAAGGCCTATCTGTATAGATTTCATACTAATAGCAAAATTGTGTTTCCAGCAGGCGTACGATTGGCTCATAACGACCTAAACCCACCAACGTTACCTTGGCACAGTCTGACGTCAGCCTGATGAATAATTCTATGGGTGTCAGGAAAGATGCAGCTGTTCAAATGGTAAGCCAGGCCTGATTGTTAGATTAGCCTGAAAACAGTGACTTAAAAAGCAAGACTTCTTACAAACGACTTCTGATGTTAAACTTCTAGGATCACAGAAATATCCTCCTCAAGGATATTTTGAAATATCTTTCACCAAAACTTATAATTAGGATTTTTTTCCCTGTTCCTTTCTCATCCCTTCTGAAAAGCTCAGTTTTCATCAGTAACCATAGCTCATAAGGGAGAATTAAGGAGACTATCAAAGGAGAGATTTACAATAAACAGGCAAAAAATCAGCATCATGGAGTTAGCAAGAGATCTCATTTATCAAGCATTGCCTTAAGGAGACAAACTATTCAGGCCCACACAAATAAAAATATCTTTTCATATTAGTCCTCAATGAACTTCAAGCTCAAGAAATCATACCTACTCGTTATATTATATGCTGTTCTCAAAAATTATTTACTTGACAACCAAACCAGCAGAATCAAAATTATGTCAGTCCTTGAATGTATGCAACTGCCTCAGCTTTAGCAGTCACTGTGCATCACAAACAGAACACTTTAAAATAGTTAATTAAATCTACCACTGCATGCTTCAGATAGTATAAAAATATACATCTGTTTATTAGGAAAGATGTTAGGATTTTGGCCTACTGGCAGTTTATACTGAAAATAAAGGATCAAACATCTCTCTAAACATTTAAAGAACAATTTTCCTCATGTCAGATAACAGCAACAATAGAAACATTGGTTATTATTTATATTTTTACTTTCCTCATCACGATGATAAAAACAGAACATGAAAATACATTCAGAAATAAAAAAAATAATAAGAAATAACCTTACGCATTCTATTTTTACAGCTGCAGATGACACATTCAACATTTCATCATTACCATCCTTGATTTCCTACAAGCAAAGCCCTCCTAGCAGTTAAACTGCACATAAAATCCTACACAACTGAACTTGCTTTCACAGCACAGGCAGGCATGCTTTAAGTTTGTAAAGTATTTTTTTGCCCCACAGAATTATGGCTGAACATGCCCCACTGCAACACAAATCTGTATTTTAACTTTTTAACAATAACCAGAATGTTCAATTAATGACGCATGACCCACACAAAACTTTCCAGGAAAACAGAGTTGATAATGAGGATAATTCTTTGATGCAGGCTCTGAAGTATGAGTTGCAAAGGTAGGGGTGTTAATGATAGCAGCAGACAGAACCAGGAGCAGGAGGAAAGTTTGAGGATGAGGAAGGAGGAGGCAATGCAAGAGTGAAGACAAGAACTGACCCTCCTCTGATATGCACATTCCTCCAGGACCCTACAGACAAAAGCATTTTGTTTCAGCAGAATAAAATTTAAAAAAATCCACATAGACAAAATATGACAGTCTGTTTGAGACCCCGGTGAGCATGATTTAGCTTTCCAATTAGAAAATGTAGGAAGTCAGAATTATGACTATACCTGGAGAAAAACATGAGGTTTGAAGCTGTGCAGTTAAGACCAACCAAATAATTTCTGTACTACATCTCAATCATCAACCAAAAAACAACCTCATCCTTAAAAAGTCACTTCTAGACACTTCTCCCCCATTTCTTGTGTCAGGAAGTAATCTGCCTGACTTGCTACCTGGCTCCACTGCTTCCGATCAACTGTAATAGTCAGGTGAAGATGTACCTGGACCCACCCCTTCCTGATGCTTACCAGACCCTATGTTGCTTTGATAAAATGAAAGGTTTTCACTATTTTATTTCTTTTTCTTCTCTTTTTTAGTATTTCAGTACAAAATCTGATGATAATTATCCTCAGATAAAGGAGAGATGAAATTCAAACCTGTTCTCCTATTTTGAGACTTAACATACACTCTTAGATATCAGCTGTGGGATCATGTCTGCTGGGTGGCCACCTTAAAATATATTACACAATAAAAGTTCAGCATAGCAGTGATCAGATTTCCAGCTGAAGATACACATTCCAGAACTTGTTAGAACCATATGAAACTGAATCAAACAAAACTTATTCAAGTGTTATGTAAAAACCCACCTAAAACCTAAAAACCCACCTGAAATACTATAAAGTGTACTATGTAAAACTTCCCTCTAGAACAAGGGTGATAACATTTCTTGTCTGTCTCTACCTACAAGGATAACTCACAGCAAGCCCCAGCTTTTCACTTTTGAAACTAAGCCCATATCTTGCATATAAGTTCTGAGGAAAACACTAGCTAATCCTTAGCAAGACAAGGAGACCCTTTTAGGTAAATCCTCTTTCTTCCCAATAGTTATGGGGAAAGGCAAAGGAAAATTTTTGGACATAAAGGATATAAAACCCCATCATTTACACTACAAGTTTCCCTGTAAAAATATTAAAGCTTTATGTTTGATGAATGCTATGTTTGATGAGCACAAGAATCTTCCATTTCTACGTGACATGATTCTTCTCAACTCCCATGTCAAACAAATAAAAATAGAGGAATTTTGGCATAACATCCTCCAATAATTTGCTGTAATGCTTTGAAGTCATTCAAAAGGTACCAGGTAGGGAAGCAGTGAATCTGCTGAAACTGGAAGAAATGAGTACATACATTAAATAGTAATGCCAGAACGTCATTTGGATGAAATCCTAATACTTTAATTAAGCAGCACCATACACAAGAAGGAATTTTTACAGATGGATTTTCTGCTCGCACATTCGCCCAGAGTTACCAGAAAGCACCAGCAAAATTGCATCTGTAGCCTGGAATTACCCTGATTTACCCATGATATCACACTCACAAGATTAGAATACAATTTAAGATTTCCTGCCCTTTGCTAATTGAACTGACACAGCTCTATTAAAATACATACAATCTAATAACAGCTTTTCAATGGATGGGAAATACATCTGCTTGTTTTTCTTAAAAGACAAGAAGGGGGAGAAAAGATATTTTTGGGTTGGCTAAGCATCTATTCCCAACCCATAATAGGGTTGTTATCAACCAGAAAAGCCTATTAAGCTAGGAAATGAATACTGAAAGCTTTCTAATTAAACACTTTCCACTTACATGATACTGAAAGAATAGAGCAGAAGATGGTGGCACTGATACCATTGTCATTGTATCATTCATATCAGGATGTTGTAATCAGCTTTTGGGAGACTGTACACGACTAGCCCAGGTGCTCAAGCTGTGCTGCAAGTTGTAATTGGAAATATCTGTGGATAATAGGTGTCTCATGAGTTGTTTTCTCTTCCTGTCATATTTTTTTAATGTTATGCGACTTATAATTGAGTTTTTTATTAACTGTCATGGAATTGTTTTGTAAAACTTTAAGTCTGATCCTGCCAAGCTGCTTTGTGTAGATCTATCCTGGGCTGAGGTGGAGCATCTCCATGGAAATGGCACAATACAGATCCCATCCCTCTGCAGCAGCTGACAGGATTAGTGCTGCAAGTTCTTCATTCTTTGAGGGGGATATCATTTTCATATCTATCCATAAGGATCCCCATAATGGGGTGTACACCCTGATAGGGGAATTAAATTATTCTAACAGAAACAAAGCTAAACCAACAGCAGCATTCTCCTTCTTCCGATGGATACCTCATATCGCTCGGCACAAAAATTTTATGGAGCAGACAATGCAATGAGTTAAGATTTCATTTCATTGAAAGACTAATGCAATATTCCAAAGCGTTACTAACAAGCAGCATAACTTTTGCCACAGCTGCCAGTAAGTTTGCCAATAAGTGCCATGATTCTACATATCCGTTTAAAATATAGTAATGGCTTTTGTCATTATAAGACTTCCAAGAAAAGGGAAGGTTATGGTGGCCAGCCTGATCTGAAAGAAGCTTGAAAAATGCAGAAATTAAATTTGGTCTGAGTGGAAGGTTAAAAATCATACCATCCTAGCTACACAAAAAGTGCTGGTATGCTGTAGATCCAAACAGTGTTGCAGATTTAAAACAATGTTGCAGTGAAACCCATAATATTTAAATTTACATAATTTAGTTCCTTCATATTTTTAATTAGATTTTCTACAGATCTGCCACATACTGTTCCTAGGCTTTATCAAGACACAGCACAAATCTATACAGCAAATAATTTTGATCAAAACGCAAAAATAATGATTTGTTTTAGTGTTCTCAAGTGTAAACCATTTCTAATACTTATTCTTCTATGCAGTCTAGTCAAAAGTTCTCAAATTATGCAACATCCAGGGTACTACAGGTGCACCAGTAACAACATGGACACGAGAGCAGCTGATACAGAGTACTTTCACAGAGGTAAAGCAGATTGAAAAATTATATATAAGTATCTAGTCAGCTTGATGCTCAAGAAGAGACAAGCCCTACCTCTTCTGCTGACCCCTTGCCCAACAAGGAAGGATATTATTATTAACAGGCAAACCAACAACCGGACACCTCCCTCTGCTCTTAGATCATACACAAGAGATCCAAGGCAGCCCACCACCAGAGGAAAGAATAGGCCAATGTATGCACTCACCACACATAACATAGCAAAGAAGAGAGCAAGCCGATTCTAAAACCAGGCCATGGGAAGGAAGGGCCCAGGCAATCAGTCCAATCCCACTCAGATAGCAATTGCATGGAGAAAGCCACATAAGTCCCCTCCTGTTTCAACCTGGTCCCACTATCACTGGGAACTTTACTTGCTATGAAGACTTGGGGAGCCCTTTCAATAACCAGAATGCACACACAGCACATACACTGAGTAGACTGACCTCCAAACCCCTCTGCAAGCAGAGTCAGCTCTTATAGAGGTGGCTTCTTGCCCCACCTCCAAGTTACTGTGGAAGGTGGGACCACCTGGTGGTGATCTCCTCATCAGTTTAACCCCAGCACTTCCCTACCCCAGGAGCACTTGGCAGCCTGAACACAGGAGGCCAACCCTCCTGCAGCACAGTGGCCTGTAAGGAGAGGATGATGTAGAGCAGTTCCCATTTGTCAAGGTTCTTCCAAATGCCTTTCTGGGGATGATTGTTCTGCAGTTTGAGGAACATGACTGTGCTCAGAGGCTGCTTATTCTCTTGGCTTTTCCCCAGTGCTGGTGATAATTTTCCAAGTACACACAGCAAGGAGGAACAATAGCTGGGGCTCCTTTCTGAACACAGAAGTGGAAGGGAACTTGGTTGAGGTCATTTTGGGTTATGGTGACTGCTGGAATTTTTTTTGGAAATTTTAGCCACTGGTATGTTGTTGACTCAGAAGGAACGGTGTCTCTCTGGCAGTGCTGCCCTGCAGAGAAGGCTGTTTGTACTACCAGCCTTCCTCTGCTGAGTAACTACAGGGTGATTCGTGAGAAGCCAATCCAGGTTTTAATTGCACTTTCCTTTGGAGGAGATGACTGCAGACTGTTGAATCCAAGCCTCATGGCTTCCTCACCTGGTTTTGCTGGCCTGGTTCCTTTGCTTCACTCCCCTCTCTGTTTGGTTGCACACAGAGATACATCTAGTACTGCCTTATGCTGTACAGTGGCAGAGGCTGCCCAAAAAATTATCCTCACTAGCCAAACAATTTCTGTGAGGCAATGTAGCTAATTCTTGTTCTAAATTCTATCATCACGCCCAAGGTCACTCTCTCCATTCCCTGTGAACCAATCTACAAGTTGGGAAGTAAAATATGTTGTGGTGGTCCAAAATTTTAGATTTAAATTGTAAATGTGCAAAGAAAGCACCAGCTCAGGTCTTTAATTGTTGGTGAAATATAGAAACTTAAAATGCTTCCCTCAGATGCAGATTCTGCAGTGTCTGAGAGGGCAAAAGCTTCCTTCCCTGGGAGTTTGGGAACTTCGTTAACCATACAGCCGCGTAGTCATTTATTCTAATTAATGGGGATATATTTGCATTTGCAGATCTGTTAGCTTCTGCAAGCCCAGAAACAGCCACGGTGGTTTTACACAGTGCACAGAGATGTGCTGGCAGAGCACAGGACACACAGGTCAAAGCAGACTGTTGTTGATACTCAATACTAGAGACCCCAGACCTCCTCACATTGGCTGCAGGTCAGCTCCATGTCTTGGGCACGATAAAAAGAGGCACTTCTGAGATGCACTGCACTCATGTCACCTGGAGAATACAAAGGTGTTGCACACACGTGCACTGCTCATCTCTGTGGCATACCAAGGAGCTTAGCAGCCCTGCAGGTCACACCAGCACAGCACCAGGCTGGGCAGTGGCACAAAATCTCAGCAGCACAACTTGGGTCTTTAGTGGTAATGAATCAGGTTTTATCAGCTTTAAGAATGAGCTTTTATCAGCTCATTACAGAATCACAGAATCCCAGTATGGTAGGGGTTGGAAGGGACCCCTGGAGACCATCACGTCCAACCCCCCTGCCCCAGCAGGGTCACCCAGAGCAGGTTGCACAGGATCAT
>NW_008591392.1:37504-60549 GCF_000691845.1 Merops nubicus
GGAAGCGACCCCCCCCAGCCTCTCTGGGCAGCCTGCTCCAGGCTCTGCCACCCTCACAACAAAGAACTTTTTCCTTACATTTAGGTGGAACTTCTTGTGTTCCAGTTTGTGTCCATTGCCCCTTGTCCTATCACTGGGCACCACTAAAAAGAGTCTGGCCTCTTGATCATCCTCTTGCCTCTCACCCTTTAGGTACTGATCAGCATTGATCAGATCCCCTCTCAGCCTTCTCTTCTCCCACCTAAGAGGCCCAGGTCTCTCAGTCTTTCCTCATAAGAGAGATGCTCCAGTCTAACTGTAACTATAATTATATATTTTATTTCTGGTCTGTTCATGGAAAAAAAAAAAAAAATTAAACTGAATGGAAGATGAGCTGAAAGATCAACTAGTAGACTAGACAGCTGGTGGAAGTACAAACAGGGCAGTGGATTTGCAGAGTGGCCACTGACTTGAAAGCAGCACTAGTGGACAGAAGCTGTGGTGTCAGGACTTGCAGAGGAAGGAATTGTGCAGTGGAGAAGGCTAAATACCCTGTCCAGGCAGCAGACAAGAGTAGCCCTATGCAGAGTTACAACAGCTGGTCAGCCTTAAAACTCATACAGGAGGACAAGCTGGTATCAATGTGGTACAAAAATTACATGTACCTTTATAACAGAATGGGGCTTCCTATGCACACTGTTCTCAGTAGATGTTCTCAGCATCTCTGCCTGTTATGGTTTAGGGCCAGGCTGCCCCCAGACCTATAACAGACACTCTCTTAACCCTTCTCCCCTCCCAGAAGGGGAGAGAAAGGATATAATGGAGAGAGATTATAGATTAGAAGAGTAAAACACCTTTAATGAAAATAATAAGAAAATAGAAGATATACCAAACCAGTATCAAACCAAATCTCCCCCCTGATGGCACTTACATCACCATCACCACTGAGGCTGTGGAGCAAGTCCAGCATTTTTCCCTGGGGGAAAACCTAGACGACTTGGCAGTAGATGGGAAACAGGTTCAGGAGCTGGATCTTGAAACTGGATTCAGGGACATATGGATTGGGAGCAAAGCCAGAATGACCAGTTTCTTCCTTGTATGGTGGTCACTCAAGAAGAGAGCTTGACTGTCATGATCCCTCAGCTTTATACTGAATATGATGGGGATAGGATGGAATCCCTCACTGGTCAGTTTAGGGTCATCTGTCCTGTCCTCTCCTCCCTGCAGCTGCAGCCTTTACTTTCTGCACCCCCTAATGTGGTACACAGGGTTTAGCAGTGGCCTTGGTCAGCACACCAATCCTTGGTAGTGACTCTAAACATCGTGTCATTGTTAAAGCAGACACTGTCTATGAAAATATGCTGTCAGCTTCAGAAAGTGCAGTTCCTTAGAAGAGAAATAGCTGAAGAGTAGAATTAATGAACAGAACTAGTTCTTTTCTAACTCAAACCAGGACACTGACCCATGGAAGATTAAACTTATTGTGCACCAGCAGCAGAAACATTTTGTTCCAACAGAGGTGGATATCAGAAACTTGACTTAAATCTTTACATTTGGAAAAAGAAAACACAAGAACAACAAAAACCCATGTAGATGAGCTTCTTTGTATCTGCATAAATTAGAGCTGGCCTATCCCTTTGTGCTTTGTTCCCAGTTGCTGTTGCTTCCTTCTACAGACAAGATTTTATTTTGGAAGTCACAAGTTCCTAGTTAAATCAGGTTTAACTATTTAGCATCAGATTCACCCACCTACATAAAACTCTCCAACTGTTGAAGTTGTTAAAGGGACACTGTCAGTTTTAAAACTGAACGTCTGTTTAAAAGTCTTTTACCTTCTGTTGTTAGGAGTGAGCCCTAAGGTTGGATACTTGAAAAGCATTAGAAACAAAATATCTCCTTTGACAGGATTTTGGGTATCATCCATTTCACTGGTTTTCTCCCTAACGCCCAGGCCAAATCCTGCAACAACAGTGCTGATGTCTCCATGTGGGACTCAGGCTGCAGTGCAACTGCTCTAGTTTTAAACAGACTGGGTTTTTCCCCCCCCTGTGACTGCCTGTCGAGGTGATACTTGTAGAATCATAGAATGTGTTGGGTCGGAAGGGACCTCCAAGGGTCATCTAGTCCAACCCCCCTGCTATAAGCAGGGACATCTCCAACTAGATCAAGCTGCTCAGAACCTCATCAATCCTGACCTTGCATGTCTCCAGGGATGGAGCTTCCACCACCTGTCTGGGCAGCCTGTGCCAGTGGTCTATCACTCTCATCTAAGAGCTTTTTCCTAATGTCTAATCTAAATCTCCCCTTTTCTAGCTTAAAGCCATTACCCCTCATCCTATTACTCCAAACCCTTGTGAATAGTCCCTCCACTGCTTTCTTGTAGGCCCCTTTCAGGTACTGGAAGGTCTCTATATGGTCCCCCCGGAGCCTCCTCTTCTCCAGGCTGAGCAACCCCAACTCCCTCAGCCTGCCCTCACAGCAGAGCTGCTCCAGCCCTCACAGCATTTCTGTGGCTCTCCTCTGAACACGCTCCAACAGCTCCACATCCTTCTTGTGCTGAGGGCTCCAGAGCTGGACACAGACTCCAGGTGAGGTCTCCCCAGGGCAGAGTAGAGCAGCAGGATCACCTCTCTCCATCTGCTGGCCATGCTTCTTTTGATGCAGCCCAGGATTGGATTGGCCTTCTGGGCTGCCATGACACATTGGTGGCTCATGTCCAGCTTCTCATTTACTAGTATCCCCAAGTCTGCATGTCCATCTAGCATGTCCTCTCCCAGCCTATATTAGTAATGCTGGTTGCCCTGGCCCAGGTGCAGGACCTTGCATTGGGCCTTGTTAAACCTCATGATGTTCACCTGAGTCTTCTGTCAGTCCAAATACAAGATAAACTATAGTGTAAGCTTTCAATAGTGCCAACTGGAAAGATCTGCAAGAGGTGAAGAGTTAACCTCAGTATTGCACCCCTTGTCTGATATCGCCTCCTCTCTGAGTCCCCATGGCTTGAACCCTGCCCTTGATCAACAACTTTACATCTCTGTACTTACCAAGAACTGATTCTTCTGAGGATTGACCAGAACTGGGACAGGAGATTTCGATGGTTTCAGGGACATGGAAGAGCTAAAGAAAGAAAAGTAGGAATGAATGAAGAAGAAAGAAGATTTAAGGAAAGGTGAGATAAGGCAAAAGGAAACTAATACTGTGGAGGAGCAAGGGAGAAGTTTTATGAAAAAAGGTGTGAAAAGCAGTTATTACAGGCAGACAGTATATTTCATATGCAGAAGGTGTCTTAGTTTGAAGTGGCATGAGGTAGCAATGGTTTTTATGGCATTTCCAAGCTTCTAAGTCTTTGATTTTACTAACAACATTCTTTTAATGTGAGGGGTTTTTTGTTGTTTTTTTTTTTTGTGTGTGTGTAGTACAGAGATTTGCAATGTTTTATTTTTTGTGAATGTAATGTACAATTCTGGCTAACTCAGCTCTTAATTCAATTTCTTCTTCATAGTTCAGCTTAGAGGATTTAAACGGGGCTGTACAAGATGAGTGAACTTTCTATCTTTTGAGTGCAAAGGCACAGGAGATTTTGGTAAGTAAGCTTTCATACAGCTTTATCTCTGGCAGAAGAACTGAAAGGAAGTAGTGAGAAACACTGAGGAGATGTTGGCAGGAGGTGGAGGAGCACCCCACACCATTGATACCTCAGGCTTCCTGGGCAGCACTGAGAAAAGCAGCCACTGAAGAGGCCAAAAGAACCTGCCAGGATAAACTCACCCAAAGGCTCATCTCCATATTTTTGCATACTGATGTGTGTTAAAGGGTAGAGAAAGTTTTGGTGCTGCCGTGAGACGTAGAACTGGCTCCCGATGCATTTTAGATGTTGTGTAAACTACCTACATAAACCCATGTTGTCCTCATGTGATCCTTTGCAAGCTTCTAAATAAGCAAAGCAAAGTGTCTCAGCAGTTGCAGTTTTGGGAGGAAGTCTAAGTGGGCACATATCATTGTGCTCCTGATCTGTAAGAGAAGAGAGGATGTATACTGAGAAAAAGAGGAAAAAGAGCATTTGGTTGCTTTCTTGTCTTCATAGGATATTGTCTTTTTACAG
Organism: Merops nubicus; assembly: GCF_000691845.1. NCBI lineage: Eukaryota > Metazoa > Chordata > Aves > Coraciiformes > Meropidae > Merops > Merops nubicus. Next base: position 41,586 of record NW_008591392.1, read on the forward strand.
TTTTATATTTTAAGCTTTCTAAATCACAATAATGAAGACTAGTATCCTCTTTCACTTCCTAATTCCTGAAGAAGAGATGAGTAAACTAACATTGACTCTGATAGATGGGTATAATGGCTATTTAGAGAAGAGAGAGATATAGACACAAATGTGTATTTCTTAAGGCCCCACTCACAATCATAGTTCACTATTTGTCAGTAAAGCTACCTGAATATTTGCCAGCATTTAATGGGACCCCTATTCCAAGTAGAATTACTTTATCTGTAAACACCTGCAGAATAATAATATTTATTATTCTCACCTAATATTTCTCTTCAGGACCACAGCAATGGACACTCATTCTCATTTCACTAACCCACTGTAAAAGATGATAGAATTTTTATCAAAATCAAGATGTTTTCCTGAAAAAAAATGGTTTTTAAGGTGAGTTATGCATACTGGAAATCCAGAGGAAAGGAAGGCTGAGTATCTGTGTGAAGGATTTTTGCTAATAATCTGGCATAAGCAAGAATATTAATAAATTGTCTGAAAAAAAGACAGAAGTTCTGTATTAGATGACATTCATTTTTTTTCCCAAGGATATAACTGCTTTACTTAATGCCTGATCTAAAGCCCTGGGAAATTTTACTCACTTCATTGTACTCCCATCTTCTCTGTGGAAGACATACTTGGTCAAACAGTTAATAATTAAGTAAATTAAGTACTTTGGCCTCAACTTCTTTCCAGTAAGACTTGAGTAATAATAATGATATCAGTGTGTGACATATGTGCAATGAAGTCAGCATTTGACATAATGCTTCTAAAGAAAATTTCAGTGAAGTATGTACCATTAATGATGATAAAGCTAAGAGAATAGGCTTAAAAATTGCATTTTCTTACTTAGCAGATCAGATCCTGATGATCACCAAGGGTCTGTCAGATATATGTTTGACTCAAAACATATGTGCCTCAGAGCTGCTGAAAGGAAAGAAAGAAAAATGCTTAATGCCATTTTTTTTCACTGTGTATTTTTTTCAGGACTTCAATGAGAATGAGGCAGGTTTGTGGGAATGGGGAAGTAAAGGGGTTGTTATCACTTAAATATGCTATAGTTCTAGTGTAAAGGGAAAACAGAATCAAACAGAAAAAAAAATCCACAGAAGTCTCCAAGCACAACTGGAGTGACAGACATTGCAGACAAAAGAGAGGAAGGGATGGAGAAATGTATCTTCAGAGCTCTAATATGAATGAGAAATATTCTAAATGATCCAGAGAGATTTGGAAAGAATTGTGTTGCTTTTGTTGTTCCTATTTTCACTCAAAGTAAGATATGCATATCTATAAATTAAAACAGATGAAGCTAATTTGGACATTTTTCCCTGTTGCAGCTTTATGATGTTCGCTGCTTTATTGGTGAAAAAAAACCCGAACCTGCTCTGGAGGTTTGCTGAAGAGCCATTAGTGTATACAGAAATTTATAGCTACTCCAAACTATGCATTGAGTTACTAATTGATTGCTAATGCTGATGCACTGGATTGGATGTCAAGTTGTGCATAAAATTTATGGAAAATAATTTTGTTTCTTTCCTCTCCCTACAACTGCCATCATTAAATGGAGATAGATATGCAGGGCAGTTAAATCCATCTCCTCAGGCATGTTCTTTTATAGAACCTCCCACCAGCTAAGACCTTTTCAGACTATACAATCAGGATATCCTAAAACACGTTACTAAAAATAAGAAAAATATATTATTCTTGTGCCCTCTTTCCTCCCACTATTCCTCACAAAGACATGAGAAACGTCGCTAGCATCCAGCACCAGAGGAACTATTCTGACATTTCAAATTATACGCCATTTAATAAAAACATAATGAAAAGTAAATGAAATTATTAATTGTAGCATGGCCATTTCATATTCATTTTACTTTTGTTTTTTTTCCTCCTTAAGTGAAAAAGGAGCAAATGTGCCGAGCATTTAATTCAAAGACTCGATGTGACAGCAGGGATTAATGAAAGGTGCCTAAGGTCTCTGTGATAGGAGTTTTGGCAGTAAAAAACCAAGCAAACAGTAGAGCTTTGAATTTTCTAAACTTCCATTGACCTATCTTCCAGCTGCTTCATTACCTGTATGAGCAGGTTTAACCTACCGTGCTTTGAAATCAGCTGGAACATTAACGGCGAGACTTTTCCTTCCTCTGCGAGCTGCTCAAAGTCCCCACGGTCCTCTCAGCTGGGAGTTCCAGGTGCTGAATTACCCCTGTGAGATGAAAGAGGGATAGGTCTGAACTCTCATCTGCCTGGGAGGCAGAGGGTACAGCACCCTGGGGAAAAAACAACCTGAGAAACAACAGCCCTGAGGATGTCACCGTGTGCCGTTCCCTATAGGATCTTGCACAATTTTTTTTCCCCCCTGGATTTTTATGTTCTTCAGGACATGGTCAAAATGATCAACTGAGAAAAAAATGTTTCTGATTTCAAAGGAAATTGCAGCTATTAATGCATATATATTGAGTCAACAGGTGGAAAGCTAGCTCAGGATCTAAAAAACTGGAAGCTTACATTCCCTCTAACTGGCAGAGGGGATAAAAAGTTATTTTCAGACATTTTAGAATAGCATTTCTTTCAGTTCTTCAGTACTACTGCCTATCCAATAAAAGGAATAGTTTAAAAAAGGCTAGACTTTGTGCTCCCTGGCATGCTGGAAGGTGGGAAGGATGGGAAGGGAAATAGGAGAGATCCAGTTCTTGTGACAAAGTTGATGTAGAAGCATCCACAGCATTGTTTGTGTTCAAGACTTTAGAAATACTTCTGTTTGTATGTTCATGGAACAAGGTACTTTTTAATCCAGAAGGCAAAAGTGCAAGGAAAATGTGACAATGTTAATAATACTTTTTTCTTTTCCTCTCCACAGATGGGTCAGACAGAAGAGAATGACTCATAAGAAAAATAAGTTACAAGGGTGAAGAACATATTTGATCGAAGTGCCTTATTTTGGAAGACATGGGATGATCTAACCAATACTTTTAAAGATTAACTGAAAAAAAAAAACTAGTTTCCAAAAGCATTAATATTACTATCAAAAATTTCTTAAAATCCGTGACATGAAGGTATTAATATTTTTTTGGGGAACTTTCTAAAATGCCCATCCTAAGGCAGCATCAGGACTGGAGCACATATTCCCTGTTTTCACCCTTATTTTACACTTTTACCTGCTGAAGGCTGTTCCCTAAGTGCCATGCAGATCCCTCAGCACCAGGGCAAGGCAACAGAAACTCCACAGGGTAAATGCTGAAGAGCTCCTGCAACACCAACTTGCTTCCCAGGAGATCTCCCAAAGGAAAATCCAAACTATACTGTGAAGCCAAATTCAAGGCTTTTAATGAGTTTAAAATGTGTTTCATTTAAGGGATAAGTAATACACAATTATATCCTAAAAGAGAGAAAATTTAAGGAGGTAGGAGCCGTGACTGAAATTTATTCTTTTAAAACAAACTGCAATATTTTGTATGGATATTTTGAAGGAAACATTTTGCCAGTTGTTGCAGTATTTTGCTGTCTAACTATCCTATTCTGTACTGTCATATCAATTTTTCAGCTTTCAGTGCCAAAGACATGCAAATACCCAAACAGCAGCATGTCCAAATTAGCTTATATAATCATGAGTAGAGCAGAATAAATAATTTAATAGGAACCATGTATCTGGAAAATCTATCTTTTTTTTTCCCATTAAGAGTACATTTGAAAGAAGTTCAGAATTTACATTATTTAATTCAAATTGGGGTTTGGTATGGAGAATTTCTAGCTTTCAGTCTCTTCCTGAATGCCTCTTTGTTAGGTTTTAATAATTCATGTGTGAAAAGAAGGCTGCCCCAGTGCTCAGTGCTGCTGCATGGGAACTGGGAGAATAGGCTCATATCTGGGAGGGATTTAGCCTTCATTTTTCTGTGCCTCTAATATCCACCTGAAAGATGATGAGGGTGTCAGAGTCTTTTTCAGAAGTACAAAGGAAGCTTCCTCCCTTGCAAAACAAGGGAAAGCCTGTGAAAATCATGGTCTATGCTTCATATTCTTGGGTACCACCTAGTGGCACCAACTTGGTTTGGTTGTAACTAATTTATAGAGCACTCCAGGGTTTGGTTACCGTGATTCTGAGATGAAGTTTATGTCCTTAACAACAGATCTTTTCAGTGCACATAGAAAGTGACCAAAAATAACTGCAGTAGCCTACTGAAAAGAGGTAAGGCAGATATTCACAGACATTGTATAGCAATATTTATTCCACTGTAATCCAAATAACCCATGTCCATCACTTTGTTATAATGGTTGCTGTATTAATCTAAGCCTTTTTCCTTACATTACAATTTCACTAGCAGCTGAATAACTTTCAGATAGTTACTAGCAGTTTGCTACTGAGGACAAATTGTTATTCCCATGGAGAATAGCTTCTAACTAAGCAAGAGAAGCATAGCAGCCTCTTACTGTGGGCTTGATCCACCAGCAGTATAAACTATCTGCAGACAATGCAAAACGCTTTTATTTTATAGATTCTTTCCCCAGCATCCTGAATGAAATACGTATCACTAACCTATTAAATACAAATCGCTTAAAGATGTAAATTTTTTATGACTTACTAAATGTTAATGTATGACTTGTAAAATGTTAAAGTAGTAAATAGGTTCTTTGAGCTCATACACACTCAATATCATTTTGTAGCCCTAAGCATTTAAGGTAACAGTCACAGGATATTAGGGAGATTTCAATAATCCTCATTGACTTTAATTTATTATTCTTAAAAAAAGATAAAGAAAAAAGATAATTAAGAGCTAATATCAGTAGAATAGAAAAATAGGCCATTGTCAAAGGATAATGGTCTTCCACTAACAGGAGACTGAGGACATTCACTGAGAATAAATGTTATGAAACATGAGGCACACGATACAACACCACAATGTGTAATTACAGCTGTTTTATGTCAGCTGCTCTGGATGACTCTAGAAGACGTTATCGAAATCTGATTAATGTATCCACATTTGATACTTCTTGATTTATTGATGTAATAACCAGCTGAGAAGGACTCCTCACAAACTGAATTTATTTAAAGTTTGCCATAGAAGCTCATATACACCCTGCTTCCCATCTGCTAGAACATTTCCTTTATTTAGAATAATATATGTATATAAATGAAAGCCACCAAGTGGAATTTGTTCCAGCTGGAAATATAAGAGGCTGATATGGTTATTTGTTGAGAAGGGAGCAAGTTAGTTTCCAGAGACTATTGATGAATGGTCTCCAGATACACAGCAAAGAGCTAAATTCAGAGGTGTGAAATTAATGTGACTGCACCTGTGAAAGCTAACCATGAATTTGATCCAAAAAGATATATTATGAATATGTGGAGATAGTAAAGATATCCAGGGTCTTAGAGCAAATACTGTAGTAAATCATGAAGATCACGGCATAAAAAAAAAAAAACATAGTTGTTCTTTATCTCCCCTTTGCTTAGCTATGTCAAAGTTATCTAGATATTCAGTACCAAATTTTGATTATATCATTCATGGAATATTTTTATTCTCAGGGACTATTTAGGAATTGGTTCATTTCTACCAATACAGGTTCTCCCTTCAGGTGCCAGGTGAGTACATATGCTAAAAACTTTGCTCTTCTAGAATAAAGATCATTCTGTTTCAATTTTTAATAACATTTTGAGATCTAATCCTAACATGATTCATTTAAATAAAAATTGATAGGTTTAGCTGGTTCTTCCAAATCATTTAAGGCAACATTTTTTCATTGGCGCTTCATCAGGGGCCCAATCCTGACCTGATATATGCTCTGACTTACACTGCAATCCATTGACTTTAGAGGATTTGCACATTGTGAAAATTAGCACAGATTTGGCTCCAGGGATCTTTGGTAAGTGGCATAAATTTCGAACAGGGAAATTCTGTTCTCTTTTAAAACACCATAAAGGTCAATAGAAAATTGAGAACAAGATACCACCCCACGTTAAAATGTATCAGTTAAAATGTATTTTAAAGTTTCATGAAGTCCTTTTATTCTCCTTACAGCAATCCACCCTGGTTCTCCTGCCCACAGTGTCTCACTTCACACCCACCACGCCGGTACGCTGGGAATAACACCGGTCACGTTTTGCCCCCCAGAGCAGCATATTTCCCATACTGTGTTGGCTTCTGGCTTGCCTAATAGCACCTGGCAGCAGCTTAAGTAAGGGTGACTGTGGCTGAAACAATCCTTTTAATCAGCCACGATCCCACAGGCTGAAACTTCCTTCTGAGGGAAGGATTTAGACAACTGCTAATCTCAGCACTTCTTCATGAGTCTTAATATTTAAGGACAACTAAGATTTATTCTGGAAGACAACTGTCAAAAATTTGGCAGTGCCAAGAAGCCTTATCTCTTCTGCTTTGTTGTTTGGCTGTTTTTTTGAGTTTGTTGTTTTGCTGGTTTTTTTGAGTTTGTTGTTTTTTTCTTGAGAAACTCCCTTCTGGCAAGTGCACCTTCTCTCTCCTGTAGCATGCAACATATAGTTAAACAGATATTTATGGCTGCTGCCTAATGTGTTCTCTCCAGGTAACCAATCACATCCCCCTGGTCGCCAGGATAGTCAGAAGTAGGAAAAGTAGAAAAAGGGAATCAGAAAGACACTACAGAAAGTGACATGTCCTTTTGAACTGCAGAAGACCTAAGTAGAATGCAGGCCATGAAGACCTCTGTTGGAATTATTTTGGTTTTTCTTCACAAGAAGCAGTGCTGTTTCCTTGTAAGACGTCGAGTCTCCTTTACAAAGATCACCAATGGTCAAAGCAGTGCTCATCTGTAGTCCATCCACTATTTTTATAAAAAAGACTGGATAAAAGTATCATTCTGCAGCTGTGACACTCAGCAATCTCACGTGGCCTAGCTCATGATCTTGTGCTCAGTTTATGTGCCCTGTGAAAATATGTCCTACTAGAAAATGTCACATGAAGCTGTAGGTTGCACATTAGCTTCTTGTAAGACTAGGAAGATCATTCACCTTCTCATTCTGAGCATGGAAGCAGCAACTTGGTGTATATCATGAGATCACATCAATTGAACAAATGGAATGTAGAAAGTATTTTGGCCAGAATAATCTACAGTTCATGTATAACTAGAACCAGGGGGCTAGACATCAAATCAGAAATGAAAATTCGATATACTCAAAGGTTGAAGGGAACTAGACTTTCTGATGTGTGAGCAAGCACAGCAAATAGTCCTGATGGACTGGTCTCTTTAATGCATTGTGGACAGAGTTAATCATCGTGAGTGAGGATTTTTGGGTGTTTGATGAATTCAGAGAGTGAGGAATTCTTTCAGGTTTGCTAAGGAGAACTTTTGTGGCAATGTAATAAGCACAAGGCTTATTACTCATATGATAAGTAATGCAAATTAATGCAAATATTTTGTGTGGGCCATAATAGAGAGAATTTCACCTTTAAAGATAAATTCCCTTTTAATCCCAGACACGCGGCTGTGTTTAAGCATCCACAGCACTCAGCGTATTGACAGGTTCACAAATGCAAGATTCTACAACAGTCCACGCAGTTCCCAAAAGCTATCTCCGAGGGATGAAGTTCAGTTTTCAAACCAAACTGGGAATTTTGGTCCTTTCTGAGTCATGCTTAACACTTCACACCACCTGGCTCTGCAGGAATTAGCCTTCAAGAATTCTTTCAGTGGGTGCAGAGATCCATTGTAGCTGTGGTTTGTAGCATTTGACACACTAAGTACCTGGTTCTTCTGTAAACAGTAGTTAACAGTAAGAACTGGAAATGTCTAGCTCTAACACTTGAGTAGTGGATCTATGAAAATTGCCTATTACATCTACGTGTACACAAAATGCATTTCTAATGAGTATTGTCAACACAGTGAACAGCAAAACAATGAACTGTGATTAACCTCTTCTTGTGAAGTCTTGCCATTAATTTTGGCTTTTGCTATGGAAATACTTTTGAATTTTACAGGAGATTTGAATAATTCTAGTGGCATTTTTGTGGGCTTTTTGATTATTGTGAAAGGATTTATCTGAACATTTGAAAGCACTGAATATATAAGAGTTGAGGAAATATGACAATATCTTCTTCATTAAATCAGCTTTAAGGCACAGGAATTAAAAAGCTAGTCCAGCTAAACTACTTATAATATCTGATACTCTCTCAATCACTTTAGTTAGCATTAGGCTATTTTGACAAAGAAAACGAAATCATCACACTTAATATCACTGACTTCAAAAGTGTCAAGATTTAAACTATATTCTGATATTTTTAGGGAATAAAAATTAAGTGCAGGATAAATTAATTAATTCAAGTTCAGCTATTCAGTTACACAAATACTCATCAAGTTTCAGAGCGTTTCCCAAGCTTTTCATCTGGGTTCATTTTCTGAGGTGACACTGGGCTCAAACAGAGTGGATTTTAGAGATCCCCCACCTAGGTGAATTAGTTGTTAAAACTGGCCAGTGGATGAATGGGATAAGGGTTGGGACAAAAGTCTGAAAACATTTCTTACCTGCACTTAGAGGTGGAATTAGGGCACAAATGAAGCTGTTTCTAGTTTAGATCAGTGTGCATTTCTAGAAGTTTAGTCCTTATTGATGTATTTCAGTGGGGGGAAAAAAAAAAAAAAAAAACCACACAGTAAAAGAATCTTATCTAGAAGTATTTATGACAACACAACATTTGATTCAGTTAATGAAACTGCAGATTTTTTTACTAGCTTTTATAATTTATTCAAACAAAGTCAAGGTCCTTCTGGCCTCAAAAGTTCAAGCAGGTGTCAGATGTTTCAGATAAAGGGATGAGCCCTCTATCCTCCTGAGACAAAACACAGAAAAGACACTAAATATATCAACTTGGAAGTAAAGAATGCAAAGCAATGAGCACATCCCTATGAAACAAACACAAATCAGGTAGAAGTCATGCAAGAAGTTTTCTGAACTCACTGCCAACATATTTTACAACTTGTGCTCTTCAGAGAGCCAATGACCACTGTAGATGAACTGAAGGCATGGAAGGGACAAAGATCTGCCAGTGGCAGTGATGTTCCACCAGCCACAGTGCTACTGAGTAGGGGAAGGAGAGAGAGACAGTCTTGACTTGGCTTTCAGAGCAGTTCTGCCTCCAGTTTGACAGCTTAGAGTAGATCTCCCAGGGCAGGGGGAACAGCAGTGGAAGCATTCAGCTGATCCTTATAGATGGTTAGGGTTAGATTAAATTTTTAGATGAATTAAACTATAATTTAATAGTTTAGATAGGAAGAAGCAACTCCTGACTTTGTTCTAAAGGCCACTGAGTAATAGGAAGTCTAGCTGTATTAATGTACTAAAAAGTGCATTGAATTAATAAATCATCCTAAAATTTATACAGTAGTTTTCAAATTAATATATGACATAAGGACAGCTATAGAAAATTAATAAAACCTTTAAAAAAGTTTCTAAAAGATGAAGTCAGAGGAGTGAAATATTTGCAGTAGGCTGAAAGAACTTTTTATTTTAGAAAAAAAACCCCAACCACCTAGTTTTTGACTTAAGGCAAACTCCCAGCAAAAATATCTTTAAAAAGGTCAGGGGAAAAAAAAAATAACCATGGGGCTTAGTTAAAGAACACTGCACAGGAGATAATTAGAAAGAATAAGATATCCTTAAAAAAAAAGTCAAATCCAAATAAAGGAAGTAATAGAAAACAGTATGAGCTCTGCCAATTTAAATGTGAAAGCCCAGTCGGGCAAACCTGAGCAATACGAATGCCTTCTGCAAGGAGCAGTGAAAGGGTTTCACAGGGCTGAGGAAGACAGCAATACAAGAGCTAAAGAAACTGGAGGTGTAGAAGTGTTGTGGAAAGTGAGCACTCACTCCAAGTCAGAAGAGCAAACAAAATGCCAGGATGTGTTCAGGAAGACACAAAGTGAAAGAGCAAAGTCACAGCATCATGTCACTGCCCAAATCTGTGGTATGAGCATGTCCTCAACAAACACTCTAAAGGCTTAGCAGGATGGAACAGTTCAAAGAAGATGACTAGAGATTTTTTTTTTTTTTAATGGTATGGCTTCCATATGAAGCCAAACAAAATGGAATAGCAAAAATCCCTTTTATTCTGTTCTACATATGGCAAAGGATGACAGCGTGTGTCCAATTGCCTCATTTGCAGTGTCAGCATTGTTGCTTCATATTTACTTCTTTGTGTGTGATGCCAAACCATTGATTACATGCCCATCAGAGGTGATATGTGGGAATTTTGAGTAGTGTATACCATAGTTAATTTGTCAGATTCACGATTTAAAGAGCCCTCACATGATCAGTTGGCCTCTGTGGTCTGAATTTATGGGTTGTGCACATCTGCATCTCACTAGTAAGCAGTAAGATGTAGGGTTTCAACCTCTCTGCTTTGGTCACTCCAAAATTAGATTCCCACAGAGTGTTCCCTGTGTGAATGCACCTTCAGCCTATGCTATAATTGACTGAGCTGCAGAAGGCCCACATGCTCCTGAGTGATATCAGTGCTGTATGAATTTTTCTAATGGCTTCTGGCTTGGATCTGGGCTGGAATATTGGTATCTATGAATTCCTGAATGCCACGAGGAAAGGCTGTATCTCCCCCTGAGCACGATCTTCCTGAGGATAGTAAAATGAATTTTGAAGGGGTTAAGTGCTCACATTCAAATAAAAACTTTCTAATAATTTCCATGTTTATGAACATCTAATGTACCTAGATATTATTCCTCCCAGGTAACAGAAATCCTGGTCTACCACTGATCCTTGATCAGTTTACATTTGTCAGAGTAAGCAGTGTTGATACCAAAAAGATATTGCAGTGATGTTTCATTCTATCCTTAATTTGCAAAGCAGGATATTCATGCCTAATGTAAACAAAATTGCAGGTTACCCTGCAAAGAAAGGTAAACAACTAGTAGATTAGGACATTCTGTTTAACACCATCTTTTCACTGCAAGAATAAACTTTTTAAAGCTAACCTCCAACCTGTCCTTTGATTACACATCCTCAGGCCCCAGTCACGCATTAGGGAGAGTTACACTCGAGTCGTGTTTGACCCTGACACACAATATTGATGCACTGTGACTCCTTGTCATTTCAAACACCTAAGAGAAAAGGCTGGATTTTAGTCTACCAGATATTTAATTTCAACAAGCAAAAAACAAATGAGTAAGCCCATCACTTTCTGAATAATATTAGGTAATCAAACAAGAAACAGAAATGATGTGATTTAGTCAGAGGGGGTAACTCTTTGCAAGCTACAAGTTCTCTCTTTTAATAGCTTTTATAAGGGTTCACTTTAATTTTGTTTTCAAAAAGCAATAAAGCAGAAATTGTTTTCACAAAGGAGACAGAAAATTGGTTCACTAAATGTTTATAATTTTCCAAAGGCACTTCAGAATTTCTAAACTCTTGCATATTTAATAGCAATTTTGGTTTTATTTTAAATAAAAATCTCCATAAACAAACGGTTAACTTGATTATGATTTACATATTGGTATGTGTTGTTGCTTTGGGTCCAATTATCCATTATGTTCTTCTGTTTGCTCATATTTAAAAGTCAGACTTGGAAAATATTTGTCCTTTTTTACATTGATTTCTGGTTTTGCTCACCTCAAGTAAAGTACTGTATAGCTGAAAATGAGAATCTGAATATAATAGCATATTGCAAGCAATTTACTGCTTGTACTGCTCATTTCAACTTTTTTTCAGTTCTTTGACAGGAATGCAATTTGCATTTTATTATTAATACCTATAAGAAGCTGGACATTACAGTTATTGGAAACACAAGTCAATTTGGTTTGCCCTTCAAACAAAATACTCCTTTGTTACAAGATTTGGCAGCTCTGTGTTAAAAGATTGATAGGTCTGAATTCTTTGCAACTGAAAGGTGACCAGCAAAGACTATTTATACTAAAGCTGGAGACAGAATCTGATACTACCTGAAGGGAAAAAAAAAATAAATAATGAATGTATGTATTTTAATTCTAAGCATTCCTGAAACAAATGTGAATTTTAACTAGTGCACTCAGTCTACATGAGCGTTATTAGAGAGATGCTGGAATGAAAAGTCCAAATGAATGAGCTATAAGAACAACACAAAACCCACTTAAGGGAAGGGCATTGTTTTATGCAGTTCAGATTATAGGGTTTTTTTATAGCCAATGTCACATAACTTCATAGATAATGAAACTAGTGCTGAGCAGATGATAGGCTTTTGTTCTATAATGATTGTTTGTTTTTCAGAAATATTTAAAGTATAGTGGTTCCACTTCTCTTGCCAGGAAACTGGATATTTTATTTGATAAATTTTGATAGAAAAAAGGCACTGTTTTTTTCCATAGGAAAGCTTTCTCAATCTATAGCTTTGGACATAACTTGATTCAGAATTAATAGTCACTTAGGCTTCTTAATGTTTGGTGGTTTTTTTAAGGAATGGAAACCTGAAAAGATAATATTTCATGTCTAAAAAAAAGGTTGAGAGGGAAGGGAGAAGAAACAAGACAGCACAAGAGAATGAGAGAAAACTGGAGGTGACTATATTTTTTCCTTTGTAATCTTGTTTTATTTTCCTTATTAATTCTTCCACCTTAAACTTACATTCCTGAAACACTGGAAAAAATATTCACCCCAGAACAGACATCTCTTTGCCCTTTCAAAACAATCCTCTGCTGCTCTGTTCTCACTGTGTGCTCTCCCTCTGGATAAAAAGCATACCCATTCTAGGCTGTTTGTCTGGCTTTTTTTCTGCATACAAAGCAGGAGTAATACAAGCATTGGGCCAACCCCATTTCCAGTAATAACACTGCTGAGTCCTTAGGATTCATGTTTTGCTAGACTGTATGCATGGGTTGTTTTTCTCTCAGTTGGAAGTATCATGCAGTGTGGAAGTTAGGTGAATGACTAGAGTTAGGTTAGACAACTGAATGACTCAGGCTCTGCACTGGCTTTAGGCTTAGGAGCAGGTCATTTACTAAGAGTTTAGCCCGGGCTGTCCATCACCATATGGAGAATGCCTTTATTGATAAAGGTATTATTTTTATTTAGATGTATGCCCCTGGTGAATGACAAAACAAAAGGAAGAGATGGCATACAGTGCTTTGGTGCTTAAAATAGAGTTTGCCTCTAACTTTATAGAAACACATCAGGGCTTGGGGATCATATGACACCAATTTGATTTATATAAACTAGCTCCACTCTTTGCCTTTGTAGGTTGTACTAGACTTCAAGGACAGTTTTCATGTTGGAATGACAGAATGGCAGGATTCAAGTAAACAGAAGAGTGAGGGTTTTTTATTTTGTTCTCCTATTTAATATAATTGCTATTTTTTTTTTTCCTGAGTGACCCTGAAAGTCACCTCAGTGGTAATGAAATAGAGCTGCATAAACAAAGCTGTCTGATTTCCAAAAAAAAAATAAAATTAAAGTCCTAGTTTTTCACAGCTAAGGAGCCCTTCACAGACTGATGATTTGTTTTTAAATTGACCATTTCCAACAATATACACTTTCATCACAAAAAGCACTACTGTTTCTCTGATTAGTGGTTATAGGAGAAATATGTCTCGATCTACCATGTTCAGCTGATATATTCTGTCTAACTTCTCCACTCCCCCTCATCCTCCAAGCCAGGCAAGTCAGAGCTGGTCCTATTCATTGATCAGCATGGTGAAGGTGCCACTCCCTCTATCCATGAGACTTAAGGGAGGTCATAGGAGGATTTGCATCTACCATGCTTTACATTCTACACCTATAATGGACATTAATTCCCTTTTACATACATGTGTTGGATGATAGGATTTACCTAGTTTGCCTGCTTCCTAGTAAGTTGACCCAACAACATGAGGCATAAGGTTTATGCAGAAAGATGGTAATTATAAGGTGGCTATATTCTGCTTAGGGTATTGTCCTTTTTAATTCTGCCTTTATGAAAGCATATGGTGGCATCATCTAAGTCATCTCCTTTCTATGACCATGAGGCATGGAAGTGGAAAAAATACATATCTCGGCTCAAGCACTGCGTGAGTTTCCACAGGATAATCCTTTTGTCATGGGAGAGAGTTCACAGTTCCCAAACAAGGAACCCTTGAGTTCACTTCAGGAAAAAAAATAGGAACTAACTTGCCTGCTAGGTGGGGAGTGTGGCTCTAAGATGACACAAAAGGAAGAGTTCACTAGAGAGATCATTTTTGTTCAATATCTGAGCAACTAAGTAGAGCTTAAAGCCACATCATCACAAAGCCCAAGACTCTATCTAGTACATGAGCTACAGGAACTTGTGTCCAATCACAAACGCTGTCTTCTAAGGGTCCTGCTTCTGTCTATTGGAGATGAAGACGACAAAATAACTTAACTGGTTCCACAAAGTCCCTAAAGGGAGCGGGTTGGAGAAGCTGGGATGGTGATTCCTGTTTCCCTAGAGGTGTGGGCACTTTCAGCCCTCTCCTCAGCATGTTTGCAACACCTGCATACAAGTTGCTTTCCTCAGTGTGTTCCTAGACCACCTTAAAACATTTTCAAATAGATAAATCTACAGTCTCTGAGGAACTGAACATGTTGTCAGGGATGAGAGCACTTAAATGACATACTCCATTAGACCTATAGGATAAAAACAGTGTGGGCTACTCATGACACCCAATTTCTCTAACTGGAAAGAAGGACTAAGCCTTCCCCCCACTTTGTCAGCGTTGTCTCCTTACAACACTTCTGGAACTATTCTTTAGCTAGTCTGTCATTCTCATATCTGAAACGTTAACAAACAGAAAATTTGATGCTTTTCACTCTGAACCCAAAGGATGCTTCACCAAGACCATAAAAATTAGCAGTAGGTGAATGGGGCCAATTATTTATAGGTCTTTTGCCTTGACACTCTCCTATCATTAAGTTTTCATTGTGTGCTCTTAATTGAAAGCATCCAAGTTTAAAAGTAACACAGACAGTTCTCTTTGGGGTGACTTTTCCAAATTCTGACAGTAGGTGCTACACATGCTATCTCTTCATATCCACCAGTTACTTCTGGGCTGTTTCGGCCAGTAATGATTTTTCCCAGTATCAATCAGAACGATAAAGCAGAAGTCAAGATTTTGATTGACAGTGAAGAGCAAACAATATTTCCAGCTCAATAAATGTCAGTGAGCTTTTGATAAGCAAGATAAACTATAATAATCTCCAGAGTAGAAAATAGTAGAAGAATAGTAAAAAAAAAAATATTCTAAAAAATTTAATTTAGGTGAAAGAAGCAAAGCCAGCTATTTGAAATGTTAAGACCATTTCTCCAAAACATGGTTCAGAATTCTGGATGAGCAGATGTATTTGGGAAAAGGAAAGGTAAAGAGCTTGCTCTCATTAGTCCTGTAGGTATAATTAAATGACCTAAAAGAAAGGCAGCAATACAGAGGAAAAAATGGTTAGTTTTGTGTTTCTGGAATTAATATTCACTACCTATACCCAAAGCATTGAGCTAATCACTATGTATAATACATCTAATATTATGTGTGGTCTAAATATAAGTGTAATAAAGTAATAGTGTAATAGGAATCTTTAAGGATCATTCTCAAAAGTGATACAAAAACAAAATAAGAAACAATAAAAAAACATTTCCAAACTGTACATAAAAACCCTCTTCCTGCTTGTTTGGTGCAGTTGACTAAGTTTACAGGTAGACATATTTAGGATCTCTGGGCATTCATTTCCATTGTTCATATATTATATTTCTCCAAAACTTTTTAGAGCTGAGTATTGCCATGTCCATAATTTTTCTTTCCTTTTGGGGCAAGGGAGAGAGGAAACAGGGCATTGATTTCTTGTGCTCAGAAGTCATAGTGTCATCTTCTCATTAATCAGGGATATGCCCAGTCCTAGATGATTACAAATTTTGTAGTCCATCCTTCTATTTTCAGTCTCTAGTGATATTTTCAGGGAGCATGGCAAATCAGCAGTCAATACCTGGACTTAGTTAGACCCAGATTAATAAACAGGATATCTCTTTGCTTTCTGAAACCTGTCATGCTTCACTATAACTTGCTTCAATAATCCTGCACAAGAAATAGAACCACTTCATTTCAAAGTGATTCTAAAACTTGAACCTCTACATGATTTCCTAAATTTAGTAAACCCTTAAGTAGTGGATTCACACCTTATTCTCAGCTGAACAACAGTTTATATTTTTTCCCGACATGCCAGAACAGATTGCAGACAGGAAGGTTTTGGAGAATTTTCTGTGCCTATAAGGTGGCAGGAGGTAAGGTGCATTTGACTGACAACTAGTTTTTGATGCATAGGAAGCTGTACACACATTTCAGAGGTAAAAATATATTATTTATTTTCAGATAGAATATTTTTGCTCAGTGTAAACAATTCTATGATTTATCTGTCTGGTCAAAGTCTATTGGACATAAAAATCTGTAATGAAACACCACCAGTAACAGGCTGCTAATGACATAGTATTATTCTGGTAGCTTCAAGATTGTGATGGATCTGGATCAAGGCTTGAAAGGACATTTTGTTCTGGGGGTTGTTTGGGGTTTTTTTTGATAAATATTTCTTTTTCTACCATCTATGGTGGAGGTATGAAAGGAATTGGTGCATGGACAGGGTCAAATACTAGTCAGACACTTTACGGAGGCACACAATCAAGATGACCAACAAAGACTTCATGAAATGGCCCTCACCTCATTTTGAGAAGATTCTCAAGTCTACAGTACTTATTTGCAATTTAGAGACCACCCAGCAACTTAGACACTTCCCAGACGGAGGACAAATCCCTGTAAAGACTCGAGACACAAAAGAATTGGTGTCAACCCAACACCTACGGACCAGGATCTCAACTCAAGGCAACACCATTGGATCCACAGGTTTTCTTTTCTTCTCTCAACTATCTCCTTTCTTTCATCTTCTGTCTGTCTTACTAACTCTTCTACTCATTTTTATTAAGATTAATACTACATTTTTAGCCTTAAATTGCAAGTAAGGGAAACAGGTGTTTGACCACGTGCCTTTATCTGCAACACTTCTTGACTGTGGTTAGGAAAAACAATACAAAACTATTTATTGGCTCATCTGAGTTGTTGTGGCTCCAGAACCTTTGTGGCCCTGCTATGCAGGGATAGCCCTTTTTTAGTGGTATGTAAAAATTAACCTCCCTCATGACCCACCAAGTGGGATGGGACACCATCAGAGTCTTTTTTCCAACCTCACTTGATACACTGCTTTGGCCTGGGCCTTGTTTCTATCTAATCTTTTCAACATCTGTGTGAAACAAAAGTGTATTAAAGCCTTTGTCAAAAAAAAAAAAATAGACTACAAAAGAGATCTTCAACTTTGCAAAGTATTCACTGATTTCTAGTGGCTCCATTTTGGGTTCAGAGAGATATGCACTCATAAAACTTGTTCAGAGATGTAGAAATTACTATAATCAGCCTCTACTCCTAATCAGTTTCAGCGAATAAGTATCCAGCTAATCTAAAAATTGATCTCTAGAGTGTTTCTAGCTGCATGCTCAAGTGGGACCCAAAATGAAAAAGCACCCTTGGGATTCTGGGTGTGCTGCCTGGCCAGGACTGTCTGTGGAGGCTTTGGCAGCACTAGGCACCATCGTGCCCCAGTCCAGCCTCATTCTGCATCAGACTCCACCTCAATGCAGATCGACTTACATCTGCACCAACTCCTGTAGGTCCTTACTACAGGCTAATGCAGATACAGCCACTAAATGTACACATAAATCTGAGAGTTTGCACTTACAGTTGGGGTTCTGTGCCCAGCACCAGTTACGTCACCTGCTCCTTTTTGTCTGGAGATGAGACAAACTCAATGGTTTATTTCCTATAGCCAGGACATACAAGATTATGATAGTCTGAAAAAGGCCTGATTTTTTTTTCCTCACTTGTGGAAACATTAGTTTTAACATACATTTTTTTCCTAACCAAATTACCATATTTGGCCTCTTATCTATTCATTGTCATCAATTTACCTCAAAGTAAAGAAAGAAATCTAGCACTTAGGATTCAATGTCTGGGCATGATGTTGCCTTGACTAAGAGCTCTGGAAATAGCATTGTCATTTTACCACAAAGAATAGCAACAATTTGTTCAGTGACACTGAAAGGCCACCCAAACTTTTACCTTTCACAACATTGATGTGATGGGAACCATCTCAAAGAGAGAGAAGGTAATTTTAGCTATGAAATCCTTGCCTTTTCCCTTCCTGCAAGGCTGGTCACCACTGATTATTAGTGTGTAAACACCTCTCCATCATAACACAGGCTGTGAACATGAGCAGAGAGCATGGCTGATCAACTGAGATGAGGTAATAACAGTCTCCTTTCAGCACCAGAGGTGACCGGATTTAGACAAGACCTCAGGTGAATTTTTCCTACAGAGGATTGAATGTGGATATCCATATTGGGCTGCTAGTAGTTACATTAAGGAAATTAAAAAAAAAAAAAAAATGAAGACAAGTGTTGGAATAACCAGAGTCTTGCCTTTCTTCTTGTAAGTCATTCAAACTGAAATCACCCAAAGCCTTTCTCTTAGCTATCAATTTGGCAGATTTCTTACATTTCAGGATATAGCCCATTGTAAATAAAAAGATGGGGACATCTGTTACAAGATAAAATACTTTATTCCCTTACCTATCCCCTCCACTATCAACTCCCTGCCCAGTTCCTTCACAAGTGTTTCATGCTTGCATTTTTCCCCTTCCATACTGAACAACAAACCTGTATTGATCTGGCAAAAAATCCTCTCCTAGTTTAAATCCCCTTCAAGCCTTTCCTCTGTCATGACAACTTCGGGAAATCATCCAAAAAATGGAAAATGATTTGGATGAGGAGAGGTATGAAAAAGTGTATCTTTAAAGATAAAAAGTACACGTAAGCCTCATGTTCCTCCAACCTTATGCTCGTAAGCTGGCAGCAGAACTGCCCCATTTTCAGCAGCCTGTAAGCCAGACGGGAGGGAAAGA
>NW_008591392.1:60580-62506 GCF_000691845.1 Merops nubicus
CATCCATGGGGAAAAAGGAAGAAACAGATTTGTGGAACATCTCACCTGCATAGACTTTCTGCCCACAGAGCCAGCAGTTCCCCCACTGCAGCACCATGGCAGGAACTCACCCCCAGGCCAGATGTTGCAACAGCTGCAGGTCACCGCTGAGCAACGAGTCGCAGCAGGCATGGGGAGCAGAGTTCAGCTCATGGGCCAGCCTTTTCCCAGTAGCCATTCCCTGACTCCTGTCAGTCAAAAAGGGCAAGCCAAAAGGGACCCCTGAGCGAGGCCAGCATCACTCTTGACAGCCCTACATCCGTGGACCTCCAGAACACAGCATGGTGCATCGACTGGACCAAATTAATCATCTCACAGATGCCTTGAATGTTATCATTCAATCAATTTGGAGCTTGGTTACATTTTTAATGACTCCTAAGTAATTGCCAAAGTTATCTGCAGATGAAGGTTCACGTAAATAACATGGAGCACGTAGCCTGCTGATGGGGGTGGAAAGCATCTCCTTTCCTGGAGTCTCTCACCATCTGGAGCTCTAAGAAAACAAAGCTTTTTTTTTTGTTATGGTACTGTGCTGCAGAAGTTTTTTGGTTTCCACTTAAAAGTAATCAAGTAAACTAAGTTGGGTTTTCTCTTTCATTTCCTTCATTCTCCACCCTAGAAGATGCTGGAGGCATAGTTCCATTCTTAAGGGAAACTGTTTAGTTCTCTTGATCATGATGTGTTCCTCCTACTCTGCATATTGGGGTTCTCAACTGGACCATTAAGTGCCAATTTTTAATTTTTTTTCCCCATTGCTTTTTACCATAGTGACTCAAGGAAGAGTCAGATTCTACAGGAATTATTTTAAATCTGACTTCAGAGGACCTTGAAAAGGATCCTGAATTTGAAATACGCCGTTCTGCTGTCTTAGAAACACATTTTGGCACTACCTGTTTGAAGATATGATAAACGGCATATATGATCTTTTATTCATAATCTACTGTTGCAGCTGATACAGTTAGATTTAAATTTTTTTTTTCCTTCATAGATAAATGCATTCTTTAAATGGCTTGGAATCTTTTTTAAGTATTAATGTACCATACAGTATGTTGTGACAAGTGGTTAATTAGATCTGATTTTTAGGGGTTTTTTTTTGCTTTTGGAAGATTTCCTTTCACACACATACTAACCCAAGAATTATATTTACTTCCCAGTGTCAGTGATACCAAAAACCAATAAAGCCATTCACAAAAGCAGCTAGAAAAAGTCATATAGCTTTTCTGGTTTTGCATTGCATTAGGTTGGGTAACATTTCTGACGTATTAAAGTGAGGAATTCGTCACCATGCATATCAAAACTATTCAACAAAGCAGCTAGATTGATGCTGTCAAAAGTATGTGATCCCTTATTTATTTTGATTTTGGCCTGCATTGTGCAGGAAGTCAGATTTTATCAACTGGACAAGTTGCAACCAATGTGACTCCAGGCTGAGCTGGTCACTCCCTTCCAATCCAAACATACTATGATTCTGTTCTATGATTCTGCTGAGCACTCGCCCAATTAAAGTGTTATTAACATTAACAGGAAGAGCAGCAACCAAATTCCTCCCGCCACCACCACATCACACACCAGAGATCCGCAGTGCCAGAGGGAGGAACAAGTCCATGCACCCCCTCACCACAGTAGATGTGAAGAAGGGAGCAAGCTGGGCAAGGAGCCAAGCCATGGGCAACAGGAACAGCCAGGCCATGAGTCCAGTTATATAGCAGGGACTCAGAGACAGCTTCATGTTCTGACCTTACCATCCTGGGAACTCCACTTGCCACAAAGAGTCGGGGAACTCCTTCCAATAACCAGAACCCTCACACAGCACTTCTACCATAGAAGCAACCTCCCAGCTGCACTACAAGCTCTTATAGAGGTGGCTGCTTGCCCCACCCCCAAGTT
>NW_008591392.1:62598-84138 GCF_000691845.1 Merops nubicus
AACCCAAGCTGTAGGGGCTTTCTTGCCTGGCTGTGGACATCACCCATATGCCCACCTTCATTTTAACCCCAGCACTTCAGCTGGTCAGTGGGTGGCCACAGCAGCTGCAAATAAGTGTTTGTTGCTCCTTGAATTCACTGGTTTTCACACTTTTCTCCCTCCCCCTTCGTGCACTCCTGCCCCTCCTCAAATGACTTTTGGTGCTCACTGGAAGCCACAATCAGGGCTGAGCTAAATTGCTGACTCTAACTACAGCCACAATAATGTAGACTGACACCAAGTTATTACAATAACTGTTATCTTTAAAATTTATGAATGTCTGGGAAAATTATGAGTTGTGAAAGCAGTTACATACATGAATAAGACAATTCATTTGATCAATCCCAGTTTTAGTGCTATTGACCATTTATTCCTTTGGAACAAGAAAATCCATATATCGATAGTCATCATCTCCAAAACCCACCAAATTGAATTAGTGTTAATTCACATTTCATTATAATATTATTTTTATCTATCATCTAGAGTCTGTTATGTAACAAAGCCTACAGTGTACAATAGAAACACAGTGCCAGGAAATTAAATCAGAAAAACTTAAAAAATACATTATCTATATTAAACCTATGATTCTGCAGATATTCAAATTCAGCATAAAATTGATCCACAATATTCAAGATGGAAGAAGATTGTATTTTGGTCAGAAAAGTACCCAGGCTAGTCTCTTCTGCATTATCATGCCAGCTCTTTTTGTCCTCTCCTTGCAGGCAGGAAGCAAAAGGGATGACAGTAGATGGATACTTTCAGTATCTTCTGAAACACTTTTCAAATGCAGAAGTGAATTATCAAAAATAATAAAGACTTTCATACATTCCCAGTACTTATGTGTTTTGAATAATACTTATATATGATTAAATCCTGAAGATTGGGGTTTTTTTAACTCAGTTTATAACCAAACTCCCATTCACACAGCTATTCACCAAGCCCAAGTAGTTGTAATTGCTTGCTTTTGGCATCTGGATCCTAAAAAGGTCAATTATAACTTCAATTTTTAAAAACCTTCTATCTTCTTCTGTGTATAGTGATTGGTACAGCTCAAAGTTACCAATTGCACCTAAAACTCGCCTTCAAAAGTTTCAGAAATTTTGAAAAATAAGACATCACGTGCCTTAATTTTCTGAAATCTTATCAGCTATGGGTCATTTCAACTCTGGTAAAACTGGGGTGGGTACAAGCACTTCCCTGTCATTTGTGGATTCTGGTGCCTTCAAGCACCAAGCACCAGCTCTCAGAGGTGACTTCATGGGCTGCCCCAGTCTTGCAGAGGTGGGCATGTGGCAACTCCAGCTACACACAAGAAGTGCTGCAGAGAAGGAGTTTGCAAGGACAATTACCAAGAAATGCCTCCTTCTGCTCTCCCAAATAGAACTACTCTTGCCTTGCCACAATTATCTTAAAAATTACTAATTTACAGGGGTTTTATTTTGTACAGAACCATTCTCCCAGACCTCTGCTGTATGCGTACACATGCTCATGTCCACTTTGAGTGGTTTTTTTTGTGAGAGCCCCACTCTAAAAAGCATTAGGGCCACTGCTGCTGTGCACATAATGAAACACGTCTGAGCTGCAGCAGTTTAACAGATTACACTTATTAGCTGAGTGACTGTGGCTGACGTTGTACAGAGTTTGGGCTTTTTTTTTTACAATGACAAACATAACACTTTAGCTTAAACCTCTGTGGAGGTGATTTAAATGAAGTCTACTGCTTTATGATTTCAGCTTTGAAAGTGCCTTTCTGTGGTTTCGGTCAAATAATTTAATTTTACCCCATGATGTTTCAAATGCTTTGCTGTAAAACAGGGAGAACACTTGCTGGACATGAAGGACCAGAAAATAATTAAAGCTGGTTTGTTAACTGTTTATTTTAAATCCTAAAAGGAGATTAATACGATGATTTGTGTGAGGAGATATTGATTTGCATTGAGCAGATATTTGAGAACATAAGTAAAGTGCTAATTCTCTTTCCTGACTAATTAATACCTGCAGAAAGCTAAAAAAAAAAAAAAAGTCCTTCAATTCACTGAATATAGAAGTATTCAAGGCCTGAAATTCTCTTCAGTTTATTCAGGCAATTACTGCCAATTTGATTTTTTTTTTAAAGGTATAAAAGCTTCATCATGATGGAGTCAAAGCAGTTACCAGCCAGGACAACCTAAAAACTATTCAATAATGGTACTTTGGGTCCAATTTGAAAAGCAGCCCAAGACAGGAAGCAATTTCCTGATCCCATAAAACATTCTCAGATTTCAAAAGTCCTATTCTGAGGTGAGGTATAACCAAGAGGTTTCAGAAGTTTTCACCATAAAGTAAAATTATAAAAAACTCAGTACTGGAGGCTCTCACCTAAGATGTGCCCGAGCCAAGTTCAGCTCTCTCCTTGTCTGGTTTAGGGACTCCAGTCTGGGGCTCCTCCTGGAGATCTGGGCCTGCCAGCCTGTTCTATATTCCTCTGCTGTCCTTCTCCTGGCTCAGTCCACTTCTCACAGATAAATAAAGAGTTTTTGGGCAAGTAGAGGTGGATGGGTGAGGAAAGGAGGCTAACTACTTGACTCAGAATAATGACATGATCCTTTTCCCAGGTGAGGATGACAAATTGTTCAGCAAGTCCTTATCACAGCAGTTCCTCTTTGGATGTATGCTATTTTGGAAGAGGAAAAAAGAATGAGACTACCCCCCAATGGGGACACCTGCTCATATGATACTTGGAGAAGATCAGGTTCAAGTCTCTAGTTTGCATCAGATTAAAATGGTTGTTTATTTCTAGAGGTAAGTTTTCCTCTATATTAGCAGAATTTTCACCCTCAATCTGTAAAACATTTGAGAGATTTTTTTTTCTCCCATGAAACACTTTGCTTTACTACAGTGACTCAGAAATACCTGATTAAAACATTCTGCTTACACACAAAAAAAGAATCCTATCAGACTATATGGTAATTTTTTCCCTTCCATCAGTAATGCTGTTAGTGGAATTTGGTGCATTATTTGAGGCAAGACTAGAAGACCATTGCTCATATGTAAAATAAGCTATTTAATTATAAATTCTGCTGTATACTGAGGTCATGGTGGACTGACTTGACTTATCTTTGCTGCAAAGAAGCAACAAACTATTATTTTTCCCACCTTCTGTTCAGTCAGCCATCTCAGCTCCTATTGATTTCAATATGGATTCACTTGCTGTAAGGTTTGGTTCAAAATTTATACATTTTGCATTTGACCAATTACCAAGATACATTTTCACCCACTCTCTGTTTCTCTCCATGCATTTTAATCCAAACAAAATTTTAGAATGTAATAGAGTATTTAACTGTAAAAACAAAAAAATAAAAACCACCTCTTTGAAAACCAAATTAGAAAATCCACAGCTTTTAAAATGTTCATAAAGACCCATCATTTTTTTTTTCTCATATTCATCTTTTCTGTGTCATGATCAGAAATAAAATGAAAATCATCCTTGCCTTCATGACTGAGGAAAATCTTTACAGAACGGGGTAGGCTTCCAATTTTCTTGTTCCACTTATGACCTGACTTAGGAAATCATTCAGTGTGATGCTGAACAAGACCTAAAAACAATGTGGGTGCCTACAGTGTGACTCAGGTGAAACTGAAGCATCTGTCAAAGGTTTTGCTCAAAATGTCCTTCTGGCTGCTAGGTACCTCCTTGGGCATGTAGGGTTCGGGCTCCTCTGCTGCCCACAGCTTCTCTCCTCTCCTCAGCATGGTGCCTACTTCATTTGTCAGGCTGATCAGGACTCAGAAATCAGCCTTCTTTTCCCTAAATCTCTTGAGGAATTTGATCTAATAGCTATTCACAGATCACAGCCAACAAACATGTGAAGAATACGGATGGAGTCACTTTATTTTTAAAACTTGGCCCTCGAGAGCATGATTGGTAGTGGTGCTTATGTGTTATATATGCTAGCTATTTCTTACAGCGTTTGCCCAAGAAATGGAGTATATATATTTAATTTCACCTTCTGCCAGGGAAAGTTCAAGCCCACATTTCCCACCGCACAGTACAGCTCCTTAACCATTGCACTACAAGCTACTGATGGGTTTCTGATCTCAGGACCAGAGGTATTTTCTAAAGACAGTTTAATCTAGCAGCAGAGAGTTTAATTGCTTCCCATGGGAAGGGAGCTGCACTCCAGGCTCCTGCATCTCTACAAGCAGTCAAACCAGTTGGCTGTTCCACAGGCACTGAACATGACTGCTGGCCCTTCCTAAAACAAACCATGAACCTCGGGTGGTCTGTGAAGGGATGGTCAGAGGTATCTCTTCCAGGCTGAGGGTATCAGATGGACAATTCACCCACCACAGCTGTCACATCCCAGCAGACAGCTAAGCTTGGGTGTGGGCAGGATGGGAAAGTTTTCTCCTTGCTCAGTGTTTGCTGCCACTGGGTACCTCATTGCTCTTACCAGGCTCCTTTCCTTAATAGCTTCTTGGAGACTTTCCACATGGTGTGTTCACCATCCCAAAGATCTTTCGTGCAAGAAAAGTAGCTTTCATTGGGTTTTGGCTTTGTTTTTGTTTTTTTATTCTTAGTTATTTAAATAGTACATTACTATAGCAACTCGTGTGTCACTATCTTTAATGTATTAAACTTCACTGCACCATATGAGGCAAGTGGATATTATTATATTATTTTACAAAGGTGGGAGCAAGACACAGATACTAAATGGGTGTTCACACAGGAAAGCCAAGTTAGGATCTCAGCACATGCAGCGTACCCAGCTTAACTCTGATTTAGCAGTCACTGGTAACAAGAGGAGCAAAGACAAGCAATTTAGTCCGGACTAGTCACAGGGAGACCAAAACTCCCAGCTCACACTGAAACCCATGCTGTCATCTGCCCCGTGCTCCCCGGGTCCATGTGTCAAACAGACAAAAGCCAGGGGAAACACATTCAGACACATTTTGCAGCCATATATCACAGAATCACATCAGGGTAGGGGTTGGACGGGCTCTCTGGAGATCATCTAGTCCAGTCCTTCTGCTAAAGCAGAGTCACCCAGATCAGGTTGCCCAGGATGGCATCCCGGAGGGTTTGGAATCTCTCCAGAGAAGGAGACTCCACAGCCTCTCTGGGCAGCCTGCTCCAGGCTCAGACACCCTCACAGCAAAGAAGCTTTTTCTTACGTTTATGTGGAACTTCTTTTGTTCTAGTTTGTGCCCGTTGCTCCTATCCTATCATTGGACATCCTTTGCTAAAACATCCCATCCTTTAGATACTGTTAAGCATTGAGTAGATCCTCTCTCTGTCTTCTCCAAATACTAATTTGCATGGTTGATCAAGGGGGCAAGTATGATGGACATGGCTTTGCTTTCTTCAGGCACAACACAGCACTTTGATCCTCACATTTCTGCACAAGGGAACTCAGCTCTGGACAGAGCTGAAGCATCACTCAGCACCATGCTCCATTCCATGCCTGGGTCAATACTCTATTGAGTAGGCAAGCACTGCATCACACAGGGTTTGTGTGTGTGCCTATCACACACACACAGTACCAGACAATTTAAGACGTGTCACTTCTTGAAGTCAACAGTATTTAACTGGGAAAGCACATGAATTGATAGCACTTTATTAGCATTGCTGCCACACAGCTCCTGTAAAACAGAGTGGCAAAGGAGGTCACTCCCTCATGTGAACAAATGCATTGTATTATTCCAATACTCATTTTGATCTTTAATTTATTTGCTTCATTTAAAAAAAAGTCACTGACAGATATGTTGATTCAGAACATCTGCTAACACCAGTGCTCTGAGGCTTATCAAAGAAAGACACGTTTGAAAAGTAAGCTATATTTTGAAAAAGAAAGAAAAGTCAGAAGTCAGATCTAATACCAGGGTATTTTTTCTTAAAACCCTGTATGAAAATTACCCTCAAAGTTTTAACAGCAGCTGTTGCTTCAAAAGATATTTTCATTCTTTTTACTGTTTCAATTAAGATATTAGAATAATTAAGTTTAGGCTTAGATTTAACTTAACCAATGAGCCAATGATTATAAAATACTGCTTAAGATCAGGGCATCTAGGAATAACATGAGTGGAAGCTGGATATTCATACAGATAGCTAATATGTATGGGCTTGAGACACAGTCTGCACCAGTCACCTGAAGTTTCCTTACTGACCTTAGCAAACTGCAAGCAAAAATGTTGAATGGAATATTGCAAAGCCTAAATGTGCCCTGCCCCAGAATTTGCATGGAAAACTGTTCTTTACTATGAAATCATCTTCTGGGGTCTCACATTAAGGTTTTTGAATGCTCTGCTGCTAGTCATGATGGTTACAAAGAAGAGCTCGAAAAGGCAGCTGAAGGTAAGGCACTAAAAGAACATATCCCTGAGTTTTCAAAGTCTGAAATAGTGTTTGTGAAAAGCTGGAACGCAGCGTTCATCTGAAACACTTGTTAAACCCCAGACCCTGGGGTAACAGCTGGCAGAGAACTGAATGTGTGGGGACCTGAAGAAACAGTGAATTTCAATCAATATAAAAATATATAACACAATTGTTACCTTAACCGAATGTTGTTCTTTTTTGCCCATTCAAACTCCACTTCCCCTTTGTCCATACTCCTGCTATTATTAGACTAAGCAGCAGAGATTTCATTAATTTCACTACCCCAGTAACTAATCTATAACCTCAGCTGCTCTGAGTTTCTCCCACAGACAGGATCAAATCTGGTTTTTAAAAATAGGTGCTTATTACTAGTTTTTTTTAAAAAATAAAGATAAGAAATTATTATAATTTGTGCAAGAATTTCTTCCAGCATTGCAAAGGGAAAAAGAAAACCAAGTAATGATGGAGAGTTGATACTGATGCTAGGAAAAGCCTCCCAGCTGGGAGGTGAAACAGATAACCACTTGTACTGTTTCTCCTTGAGGGAGAAGTCAACATAAGTGAGCAGTTATTGACAAGACCTTATCACTCTTCCAAAACTTGAGAATAATCTTGCGAGATGTCTGGGGGCACCAGAAAGGAGCCCTGCTTCTAGAACAGGCTCCTGAGGTTGCAAAAATTGTTTTGGACTTCTTTTGGGCGTTTAAGAGTATAAGCTGAGGGGGTCTTATTGGTATGTTTGGAGACTTTTTTGAGTTTTTAATACATTCAGAAGTTGTCTTGGAAATATGCTCTCAGTGTGATTGCCAGGTTTGAAGGGGAATTGCTGTTGGCAGTATGGGGTGGCAGAATCAGAACCTAAGGAGCCATGGTCCTTCTCACACCTTGCTTCACCTTATGGCATGACCCAGCAAAGGCCGTGTGCTCAACACCCCTCTCAGACTCCTCCACCTCTTCCTCTGCTCTTCTCTGGCCCTTTGAAACAGTTTCTTTACTTCTGTGCACTGATTGGGTGCTCATTGTCCACTATATCCAGTTTTTGTTGCTTGCTGTGAGCTCTCCTAGTTGCTCGCTTAAAAACTCAGCTTTAGGGAATCATGTGAAAAGCATTTCTTCTGAAATTAAAAAAGCAGACAAAACTTTGGTTTTTTTTAACCATCAAGGCTACAGATAAAAGCATAGAAATATAGGGAAGTAACCAGTTTATTGGTGCTGAAGGTGCCTACTTTGGATGGAACATAAAATTTATCCTCAAATACTTCAAGACACATTTTATAACAGACATTTGACTATTGAAATAATAGTAAAAGTAAAAATCATGCAATAATTTATTTTTTTTTAAACCAGGTTCTCTCTTCAATCTAAAACAATATTCCAGTTAATGACTTGACCTATTTTATAGTTCTGTTATATCCTAATAAACTTAATATAGTCCCATTTCAAAAGTGCTTTCTAAGATTATTGTATCAATTATACTTATTAGAGTCTTCTGATGGTCCTGTGGGGTGGACTGTGAAAATTTAAGGAATACTGTTATTATGCCTCCCTAACATTTTAAAATACAGCTGGCATAGATGCTACATTTTGAGTGTTATTACACTGACATGTTGCTTTTGTGTATTAGCAAACCCTTTCTCAATAACACTGTCAAAGGAAAGTGATGCCGTGGTTAGCTGTACACTCAGCCAACTAATGGGTCTGAAAGAAGCTGCAATGTGGTAAATAATCTTCTGCCTACTATAATTAAGGCTGTAGTTGGGAAGAGGAAGATTGGTTATCTGCTAGCAGGGAAGGAAAAGAGAGAGAATGAAAATAAATGAGGTGCTGCCCCTTGGCGCTCACCCCGAGGGATTTATGGATTTCCCCAGATGTTCCTGCATCTGCCCCTTCTCCGGTGCGGAGCGGGCAGCTGCTCCAGCACCTCCTGTTGGGCTGCCAGGAGGGTGGAGGGGCAACCTGCAACTGGATGGCTGCCACTGCTCCTCTTGCCTCTATGGCAGGCAGAGGTAGAGCCAGCGCCACCCTGGCACCGGCCGCCCCACGCTGCAGCCGCCGCCTAACACCTCATTACACAGCATTAGCAAACAATTCCCCCGTCAGATGTTGCAGGCACTGACATGACATTTCCTTGGCTGACAAGACCTGGTGTGTGCCCATGTATATATCATGTCACACCGAACCGTGGTAGCTAAAAGCTGCTGAAATCTGAGAAATCTTCAAATGGCACAATAGCAAATGCTATTTTGCTACAGCATGAACTCTCCTCCTCCTCCCTGCCCTGCCTTTTAGAAGTGTTTGTAGGATGGTCACTCCCCAGACCCCCTGTCGCAGCACACATTAGGCCTGACAGCAAAACCAGCAGGTAGATGGAGAATGAATTCACTTGGGCATGGTTTCTCATGAGACTATTTGTAGGGAGTATAGCATAATGTATTCTGGAGTGTGGCAAATGACCCATCTACCCCTGTGCAAGGCAAAGAGACAGTATCTAAACAGTGCCAAAGCCAAACCAGACTAACATTGCATTTCACCTCCTCTTTATTTGGGTTTCTCCCGATCTGCAAAGATAATGTCCTGGGTACCTTCAGTGGGAGACAATGCTAGAGAGGAAAAAGCTGGGAGGAATAATTTTTGGAAGAGAAGATCTGAATTCCATGATATATGAAATTATTCCTATTCACAGGGGTTCAGGGACTCTGTGCAATGTTGCTAATTGCATCGGATGCAGAAAAAATCAAAATAACTTTTGTTATGTTTCAGGAGATGTTGTAATCTCACTGTGGACCTTGGCATGCTCAAAAAGCCCAAAATTTTCTTCTCTCTAGCACTGGCAGGAAAGACACAAGGACACCTTGGAAGGGACAACAAGGTTGCACATCTTTTTTCCAACTCCAGTATGTGGCTGGCTGATTCCATGAAGTGTGAGCATCATACGAATTTGTCAGTATACATCTGACAGTGGATGCTCTTATTATCTGTGCAAACTTATTCTTTAGAATCCCAACAGTGACTAACATTGAGTTCCAGAGGTTAATAGTGTGAGAAGAAGGTGGGAGAGAAGATGTATAATTTTATGCCTTCTTACATGTTTGAAATGAAAGAGTTTTCATTTTTATTGAATGTTTTATCCCTCTTACACTAGGAAAGTTTATATGCTCTCAGAGTTTACCTCCTGGTAAATAATATACAGTGCTTAGTATTTTATCTACTGGTTCTTTTTTCATCATTTCTGCACAAGTTAAACTAGCTTATTATTTTCAATCTGTAAACCCAAAATTATCTAAAGATTTCTCTTCTTTGCTGTTTGGGTCTTTGCTCAGTATATCCCTTTATTATTGCTACACATTCTAAGAAATAACCAAAATTGGAGAC
Organism: Merops nubicus; assembly: GCF_000691845.1. Taxonomy (NCBI): domain Eukaryota; kingdom Metazoa; phylum Chordata; class Aves; order Coraciiformes; family Meropidae; genus Merops; species Merops nubicus. The sequence continues at coordinate 72,365 of NW_008591392.1, forward strand.
ATAATTACAGGTGAGACCATACCATTGAGATGATTTGTTGATACTGTAACCTCGCCAGTAGTAAAAAATGCAGCACAAAAATATCCTTGTATTTTGTTTGCCTTTCATTCTACCTTTCTGGACAGATATAGTATTATACATTCCACTACACAACTCAAAAAATTTGAGAGAATGAAATAAAATAGATACATTTACTTTTAGCAGTAACTGTAATGCTTTTAAGAGGTCCTTTCCAGTTAAAAGGTGCAGACTTTGTGGTTCTTTTTGTTCTTTTGCAATCATGGCACCAGCTAAGCTGATAAGCTTCTGACTCTCACAGACCTTCGGAGCAGAAATACTGGCTCATAATCATTCTGAAAGCTCCTGGAGCAATCCAGAAACCAAACTATATTACTCTGCAGTGGTACAATATTGCTTCACAGGAGAACTTGAAGAGATGTAGTAATCTGAATGGATGGGAGCTCAGATGGAGGCTTTCACTGAATCTGTTTTATCCAGAAAATCCAGGTGTGCAAAGTGTAAGTTGTGACTCTGTGAGTCTGACTGGGGAACATCCTCTTTAATTGCAAAGGATAAATTCCAGCTTGGTTTTCTCAACACTGGCTCTTCCTCTTCTCCACACAGGTTTGCAGATGTCCTACAAAGTGCTCCCTCATCCCTGCTTTCTGGAAGAGCAACGCAAAACTAAGAAAACGAGGTGCAAATCCTTGTCCTGCCTCCAACTTCTCACATCAGTTTGGCCAAGCTGGTCAAAATTTGGATCTCCTTTCTGATTCAAGGCTGTGCCAGTACGTGGGGTTTTTTTTTTGGTTTTTTTTTGCAAAGCACTAGCTGCATAAGGACCCATATGCTGTATATAAATATACAAATATAAATATATCTATATATACACACCCCCATAGTGTTGGTCATCTGGTCAGGCAGAAGTTAAACAAATAGCCCAGAAAGTTTCTGGGGAAGGTGAGCTTTTCTTTTCTTACTCAGGTTAGAGGTTTTTTTTTGTTAGAGAGTACAGAGTTCTTGCTGTTATTTTTCTTCTCAGTCAAATTTCTAATTTTGTTTACTTTATTGATATGACATCACATTTTCTTGATACTGTCATCTGAGGAGCAGAGACTGCTGACTGCAAATGTATCACTCTTTGGCAGAGTCACCCCAGAAATTTGTCCTGACCCTTTGAATATTTAGGTTGTTAATACATCAAGGGAAGGTTTGATTTTTTTCAGCTGGGGGAAAAAGACCTCTCTCTACATGGTGCTGGGTGCAAATCTGGTTTCTCCTTGAAAATTCAGTTAGGAAAGAAGTTTGAGTTCAAGTGAAAAATGCTTATTTTTAGTTACTCCAGTGTAGCTTTGAAATTACTTTATTGAAGTAAGTGAATTTATTTTTGTGTTACCTTGGGCTAAATGCTCAGAATTTAGCCACACTGCACCAGTATGCATTTTTCCCTATCAAAAAGGCAGAATGTCATAATTTACTTTTTAGTAGTGAAGGAGGGGGCTTTAGCACCGTATTTGAAGTGGAAGTTTCAGCTCCTGTGCCACCCAGTTGCCAGGGAAATGTCAGAACAGAGGACTGCAGCCTGTCTACCTCGGGCAGCAATTACATTCCTGCCTTGCAGTAGTTTGCTTGTGGTATATTTAATTTAAAAGAAGGTCTTTTCCATATAAATTTGGAAATACATATGTTACGTATATATACACATATGCATGTGTATGTATTTGGGCAATGAGAAAAAGCAGTGTAGGAAACATGCAGCATAAGTGGCATCTCTCTAATAAAGTCAAAAACAAGACTGAAGAGAAGTATAAGCACACACACACACACAAAAAAATAATCCCCCAAATCATGAGACTTTCAGTGTGTGAATTAGCCTAAAGTCAACCCAATTACTGTCTCTCCAGTGTTGATTCTAATTCCTTCTGGATATTTTTATTCATTTCCTTGAGCTTCCCTCAGGCTGATTTCTGAGTTTTTAAGTTAATTTTTAGGTTGGGGGTTATTTGTTTTGGAAACTTCAGAATATTTGTAGTTTCATGTAGCAGATATCATGGATTAATGGACTAAGTCCACAACTCTCTTTTTCAAACAAATGAATGGAAAATAATGATCTACTAATGACTTATTATAACTCATTAATTATATTTTTGAATAAAAAATAGAAAGACTTCTGAAATCAAAACTAAGGAAACAATCTCTGTGTATTCAGAATGGCTCTTGAATCAGATGATTGTTTGGGGCTTGGGTTTTTACTACTGCTGTTAATATTTTCAGGCAAAAAGTATGTAAAATAACCCAGTATTCCAGGTCAAATCTGGTGGGTTTTATGGGAGATCACTGGTTACTGGAAATAAATTTGATGTAACTCTGAAAGTCCATTGTAGTGTGAATGAGAAGTTATAAACCTATCTAGCGAAATTATCTGGGCTTGGAGTTTCTTCTAAAATCACTGCAAATAGAACAGAGCAGTAAAAGAAAATATCCTGATATCTCTGCTTAATTGACAGGAAAAAACAAGAGAAGAAATAGGGGAGAGAGAGGAGAGCAGAGCTGATGGGAGATTAAAAACCCTATTGTCCTAACATTCAACTTTGAAAAAGTGTGAAGAAACATAAAGTCTTTATAGAGAGAGCTTTTAAGAGAAAGGGAATAAAAATGATCATTTGAAAATTGCTAGCATATTCACTTGTGGCTCTGCTACTCCAGCAGGACACCCACAGCTTCCCTGCATGCCAAATGGAGTAGTGCACATGCATCAGCGGGCTGACAAGACAAACTAACAACATTTTATGTAGGGAGCTATATTTGACATCTCTCAGTACAGACTTTTATAATTCTATAAAACCACAAGTGTGGGTTTTCAAAATCACCGTTCCCAAACCTCTCCTCTCCATTTGTGCATATCCATTCTGCCCAGGAATGTCCTAAAAATATGTGCAACTATTGTAGGTTCCTTTTTCCCTACTTCCAAATTTAACATTGTTCTAGCAATAGAATACCATAGTTTTGGTCCTGTCCTGAAATTCAGACTTCCATGAATTTAATGTTACTTTTAATGGACGACATCTATTAAGGTCCATAGTAGCAAGACCTTGCATCAATTTCAAATAGGTCAGTAAAATTGGATCTGTGCTAATAAAGTAACCATTTGCTGCCATTTTCAGGTTCTCTTAATGATCAGAAGACAAAGGTGTAACTTGAATTGTGACTGCATATCACTATTGCAACAGTTTTTCATCTTATTCCTTTAAAGAAATCTGAGCTACATGATCAGATTGCATCAGAAATGGGGTGGAAGGAGGAGCAGCAGGTACCTCTCTGCAGCACAATCTCTTACAATGTATTCTTGCTGATAACTTTGGGGTGGTTTTTTTTTGTGCCGATACACACAGTTTAAGCTCTCACCTCGAAGTTAATTTTATACTGCAGTAGGCAGAGCAGCCATTATGTAGGAGCAGAATGAAATTCAGAGAAACTGGTTTCACATGCAAACACACGGGATGTATAAGTGCTCTTAAGTGCTGCTGTGGCACAAAGGCCTGTCTTCCTGAGATGGGGAAGGAGGATGGCTCAGCAGGAGAATGCTTCTACGACCTGCCAAAATGCAAATATACCTTGCTAAACAGCCACAAGTCACTTAAGTCTAGAGTTAAAAATGATGAGAAATGGGACCTGAAGCTCTAGTTAGTAGGAACTTGGACTAAGAGTTGAGTGCCTCATAAGTACAAAAGAATCTCACCATGTATTGAGCAGGGATGCACTCTGATTTGCAACAAGAAATACCGATGAGAGAGATGAGCCTAAAATCACCCTGCTGTCCTGAGCTCAGCTGGCTGAGCCAGGGCTGAGAGCATGGTACCTATGTTGCCTGGAAGGAAGCCCAGAGACATCTTGCAAAGCCCATTGCTGTCCTTCCACGTAGGGTTTTCTTCTTTTCAAACCCAGATGGATGATGAGGTACTACTGACCCATATAAAATCTGTTTCTGACCAAAAGACCCATTTCTAGACCCAGGCTAAGGAGACGTTTCCTCCTCTGCCCTTGTGCCAGGGGGTGTCTGGCCAGAGGGACACCCATCAGGTCTCCTGTTTCAATTTGCCAGAGGACCAGAAGTGGGGAGGAACATGATATTCTGAGTTAAACATTTAATGGTCTTGGCTGATAGAAAGGAGCTCTGGTTCCAAACCTTGCTCCCATACATCTTACTCTTCATACTAGTTATCAGGTACACATGGAAATAACTCTGATTAACAGTGTGTTATCAGATAGAACAGCAAAGGACACAACCATGAATGAAAAAAAAATTAAAGAAACCCCCCTGAAAGACAGCATTTTGAGATGTCTAAGAGATCTGTTTTTTTCACAAATACTGGGATATTGCACGGTAAGCCTGTTACTTCTGCACGGATGGGATAACTGATACCTAAGCACATTCTGCAGCACAGAATAAACTAGGTAAAATTATGAGGAATTCAGATTTGAACTAGCAGTAAGTCTTTTCCCCTCCTCTCAATGACTTTTTTTGCAAGTACAAGGAGTGTTTAGGGGAGGAGAGAGACAGGGCTGTGGTGACTTTAGTTTTTCACCTGGCATTTCTCAGGTGAGAGAGCTGCTGGGAACAAATCTGAACTCCTATGCCAAGATTCCCATTTTTCTTCAAATAAAGATACTTTCACCAATATGCTCCTAATTCATGATGTTTACCTTGACCACAACCCAGTTTTAGATCTAGTAATTCTTGGTTCATCAGGTCCTAAGAAACCTACCAAACTGGTTTTGACATATATACAGATGCACCCAATACTGGGATGTGGATTAAAGCCTTATTTGCTTTAACTGCAGAAGCCATGAATGGGATTTTCTTGGCATTTCTGGTGGGCAGAGTAGACACCAGTATTTACGTATAGATGCTTCCTGAGTGTGTTGCCCACCCATAGTCTATGTAGTTTATTGCTTTTACTGGTATGGGAGTGGAGCAATACTATGCTGGGTTGCTGCCAAGCTGAGGTTGCTATTAAAATTGCATTTTAAGGTTTACACTTTGAGTGCTCTTTTATGCAACTTTATGTTGTAATGCTGGAGAAATGTCTAAAAATAATACTTTATAATTGTAGCATATAAATCTTACATAACACTGCCTTTCAGCTGACACAGGTACCTTTGCAATGGGAAACTGAAGCCTTTGGTGCTTCTGGCTACAGCAGGGATTCAAATAGTGAGGTAAAAAAGAAAAAGTCTTGTTCTTTCAAGTACATGAGTTTCCACAAGGACATAGCTGACAGGACTAAGACAGCAGCAAACCTATTAGGGTTGCAATCTTCTTTCTCTAGCCTTGAGCAAGGGTTGATCCAACCAACTAATGGGCGCAGGCTGGGGCAGCAATAGGAAAGTAAGAAAATAGGTGCTATGGTGAAGAGAGTAAAAGAAGTGGGAAGGATCCTTCCATAGTCTGAGAGGATCAACAGAAATTTTGCCTGTCTGAGCTATAAGTACTCAGTGCAAAGCATTTGGCAAGTGGCAGGCTCCAGTCTGGGACTCTGGGTTTTCTTTTTCTCATCTTTCTGTTCCCAATTCATATTAATTTGACATATGGCTGAATTAAGAGAATTATAAGTTAACAAACTAAAATAAATAAATTCATGTTTATGAAATAAATAAGTTCTGTCTGCAAGAAACAAACAAAAAAACCTCCCAAGTATATCTCTGAATATAAGACAAATAACAAAACAGAGTAATTATTTAAGTGTCTTTAGATTTTAAGCAGAAACAACACTTCTGTTTAGTTTGGGTGAGGTGTGAGATAAATTTTTACTCTTCTAAATCCACTGTTTGCATGCTTATTTTTTTATTTTAGTAAAAAGCATATAATTGCCATAGCTATGCCTATATCTTTGCAATTTAAGGATCAGAACATGCAAATTCTATGTTGAAATTATTGGACATTTTAATCTTCTCATCTAATTCCTTCAGTATATAATTGTACAGGTGTGTGCTGACTTCCTAACAAGGTCCAAAATGCAAATCCCTCTCAGTAAGTCATTTTTTATTCAGCAAAGAAGTTAAACTAATAATTAAACAAAATTTTTTCTCACTGTCATAAGGCAGTAGAAGAGAGAATACCAGGCAAGAATAAGACACCTGCTTATTACATTGTAAGATATTTTCATATTCCCCTGTTGAGCATGTTATGAATAATGGCTTTTGATAAATTTCTCCAGCCTTATTCAAGGGAAAATCGTTGTCTTCATCAGTGGAGGCAAAAGAAATTTTTTTTTCTCTTTTTCCTTTTGCCCAGATCTCATATTTCTCTGGTTGCTATAGAAAGCTATTACTGGAACTCATATCTAATAAGTTTTCTTCTCCATCACCAAATAACTCTCTAATACCCAGTATTCCTCAGTGTTTGTTTTAGATATTGTTCTCCATGATCTTTTTTCTCTTTTTTTAACCTGTAAAAGAGTCAAGGTTTTCTTTTCTCTCCAAGCACCTTCTAACTTCAAGATTTCTGAATTTGATGTAATTCCTCCATTACCAAGCAACAGCCACCAATACAGACATGGAACCCTTCTTCTTGTTTTGCTTTTGCTCTGTTGTGAAGGGAGCGTTTCAGAGGAGTGCTGGATGCTCATGGTTCCTGCTGTAGCTGACAAGGACCAGCTTTGGTCACCTGACAATCCCAGGTAGACTGATTTATGCAGGTGGCAAGTCTTCATATCTTCCATAGAGGCAGGGCTGCTGTTAGCCATTGCTGGGCCAGCATGGGAATGGGAAGCGAGGTGGGCAGGAAGAATTTAACAACAACAACAAAACATTGCTCAAAGCACACAATTAGTATTCTTTTCCATTTTCAGACAAAACGGCCATGGCAGCAGCCTCGCTTCTGAAAAGCAGATGTAACCTGGGTGATGGGAAAAGGAGGAACTTCAAAGTCTTGAGAGTAGTTCTTACAAAACATGTGGCACCCATTTGTAGGGGTGAATGGTAAAGAAGGAGTTTTGCCTAGGGCAGCAGAGCCCCTCCTGCCTCACCCTGTGAAGGGTTTATTCAGGAAAGCTGCTTTTCAGTCAATGTCAGGTACGTGCAGCAGATGATGCATAACTCGATGATGCATCATTTATGCTATTGTCCTATGAGGGTTATGAATTCCAAAATATAAAAAGCACTGCATGACACACATCTGCTTTTTTTCCATTCCCTTTAGTGAAATGCAGGAATAAAGATGTAGTAAAAGCAGAAATGTTAGCTGAGTTATACCCCATCACAAGAGTTTTAGATATCAAACAAAAAAGATTCATACTTTTAATTATGCAGAGAGAAATGCAATAGTAAACTCAAAGACTGTTTTTATCTTAATGCTTAAATGTTAAGCTAGATATAAAAAGGCTGCATAAATAAATGATAAATTGTTGATTACTTTGAAAGCTTATTTGAAATTTGTGTACTGTGTTGCTGACAGTGAGTGTCCTGAATTGGCCTAAAAGATGCAACTTAGTGTAGAAAACCTGACAGTGTGTATACCCACCTGCGAGCGAGCCCGGCGGTGGGGGTGGCCTTCAAAGTACTCCAGTGATGCTGTCCACATGCCAATAAAGCTCTTCCATAATCTTTTACAACATTAGTTTGTGACATTTCTAACACAGGAACACTGAAGGAGAAAATAACTCAAAATTTAGCCATTAAGTCTGGCCTGGCGTTCAAGAACTCACACAAAAAATATGACCCTGATTTTCCTGTGTTGAGTATTTCAGTGTAGCACAGAACTATGTTTAGCTAGTTCCCCACTCCCTGCCTTCATTTCTAGCAAACATTGCATGCTCATGCTTCACCATATGTACACTTGTTCCACAGCATCTTTTAAGGTGCCTGAAACTGGTATAGCAAGTGGCAGAGCATGGGTTTAATGGTCTGACTTCAAAATTATCCCTAATCGTCATGCACTGTGCGTTCACCCACTTCCAAAAGGGAGCTGCTACCCTTAATCAGTCCTTTTCTTCAGGTTGTCATCATGTCTTCTTCAATCTGTCCTGGTGTTCTTGCTCAGGTGCTGGCATTTATAGACTGCTGGCAAGCTCACAAGTCCTCTCTCTGCCACCCAGCAGGATGAGCATTGTCTTCAACAGCTAAGGACAACGCAGGCAGCAGGCAGACAGGCAGCAGCATCACCATGGCCCTCCTTCCTCCAGCCCATGGATGGATCAGGGGTTGCTGAGAATTAATAAACACCAAGGAGTGGAATGTGAAGCTGGCACCTGAATCTCTGTTTGCTTTATGACTCTTTGCTGTTTGATTAGAAAATCACAGTTAGTCGCTTCCCTTGGGAAACCCCACTCCCCTCCATGGAAACTGCTGTGCTCTGGAAGTTTACATGAATATTGGTTTATGATGCCAACAATGCCCTTCTGGGGATATAGGTAAATGGTAAAGTGGAAAAGGCTTTTGTGCATTGCACAGAAAAGTCAAGGGAACGTACTATCACAGGCTCTTCCCTCCACAGCTCTTTTACAGAGCCATGCAGGCACAGAAATCAGCTGCTCTTTGAAAAATCTTGCACAAATGGAGACTATTTGATCCAGTGATACATGCTTTTCAGTAGTTCCTCTCCTGGAGGAGCTGGTAAATGAGTGGGGGAACCAAAGGCAATGCCTGACAATTTTAGCACAAAGCCAGCACCCAGGGGAAGAGCAGGGCCTTGCCCATAGCTATGGCCCCATCCTCATCCCCATCCTCATTCCCCCTGCAATGACTTTATGTCACGCAGCCAGGCCCCATCTGTGCCACAGCCTTAGCGGGTTGCGTGTCTCCAATCAGCGCTCTGCAAAATTAGGGAGGCAGTTTTACTCCTGTCTTGGATTGCCAACATTAAGATGCTTTTTGCATCTGATGCCTCTCGGCGTGCCGCACACAGCTCACGTTCCCTGGATCTTCCCCCTGCCTCTGCCCCTGCCTTCCACCGCCCGCCCCCGCTCCTGCTGGCTCCTTCTGCACTGCGCACCGAAGGGCAACATATGCTCCATAATCAGGAGCATCTCCCCTCCAAAATTTGGGATGGATGGTTAGCCAGCTGCAGTGTGACAGCCGACAGACAGAACGCAGCTCATGCGCAGGACCTAAGGGTAAGGAGAGCAACGTGTGCCAAAACCTTGGAGGTCTGGGTGTGCTCCTGGTAAGTTTTGATGCCAGGCCAGCACTGCTGCCCCAGCTCTTTGGCTGCTCCATGCACTCACTCCCCTGGGGAAAAACACAGTGGGTCTCCATCTTTAGGAGTTTCAGATGAGCCCCAAGGCTGGGGGTTTCACCTTGTGCTTCCCACCTCCTTGGAGAGGAGCATGCACTTCCTGATGAGGTGGTAATGGGGAATGTGGGTCCCAGGAAGAGGGCTGACGTCCCCCAGCCCTGGGAAGGAGGCCGGTGCATCTCTTGAATGTGAATTTAAGGCTCCAGGCTGCCAGGATTTTGTTAAATAGATCTCGGTCTCTATGTGCCGGACCAGATCTTGCACTTTGAATGTATCACTCAAGCTGCTGACAACAGGGTTCAATGAGCTGAACCCACAGGGTCAGACTCTGCCTAGCACATAAAGTCTGAGCTCAGGCAGCAGGCTGGGCTTTAAAGGAAGGAAATCTCATACTTATTAATGATTTAATTAAGGGAGATCAGGCTTTTCAGCTTGTTTTGAGTGAAATATAAAAATAAGTACATAGATAAGGCTATCGTTCCTCCTATCAGCCTCGTGCTTCTGAGCAAAATGCAGCAGTTCCAAATATTCTGGATAGAGTGATTTAATCCATCACTGGGGTCAGACCCTTCTTTTCCCGTGCAGGGATTTAGAGTGTTATACAGGTTTGAATCCCAAACACCAAACAAAAGACACATGAAAAGTGAAAATCCCTCACTGAATTTTGTTCGAGCCTTGTTTGAACACAAACCTTCCTGTGCTCTGGGTTTTATTCATTAAAATAAAGCACACAAAATAACTCTCACCTACTATTATTAATCATAAGGATTTGCTCAGGAAAACAAATATACTTGGGCTTTCAGAACAAATCAATTCAGAGAAAGGGAATATTTTGGCTGCCATGGCAGCTCAGAAGGGGGTAAAAATAAACATCTTTGCTGCTGCTAGTTTGCAGCTGGCTCCGAGATGGACTGTGGTGATGTGTGATGCTATTTTTAAACAGCAATTGTTTAATCACTTCTGTTCCCCTGGGCTGAGACTAAAAATGATGCCTCAGAGCACGTTATCTACAAGCAGGTAGAAATAATTTGATCACATCCTTGACGGCTGCAGAGGAGATGGAGCTGTACGAAGTATCGGCAACACATTTGACAGAGAATCTAAATATTGAGTGGAAGTGAGAGTGTGTTGATCATGACATCTCAGTGGCGTAATGTCACCAAGTGATCTGCTACGAGATAGCATCATCTCTAACAGAAAAGGCAATAGCTTGCTTAAAAATGTGCATTCTTTTCTGGCTGGCTTTTTTTTTGGCTGCAGAGTTAACTCTTGAGGGGCCCCTTCACATGAGAGGCATAGATGATCCTGAAGGAGGTATGTAACTGGATGTCAGTATTTCAAGTGTGGTATTTCTGAAATGGTTAATTCGAGTTGCTGATGGTTTGTCATAGCTGACAGCTCTGTTGCAATCTTCTGCTGAGGGAAGCAGAATCAAACACAGATGGACTTGCCAGGAAGACAGTGTGACAAGTGTCTCACCAACAAGATCTGAATCGTAGCCTCCTCACAATTCTTTTCAAACGAAGGGTGACCACACCTCCCCATCTAGGCTTGTAGAGCATACCTGCACCCTCCTTGTAACACAGGAGCAATTCCTGTTACTAATGCTAGAAGCAGTGACCCTTGCAGAAAAGTATTCACTGCAGCAAACTGGTGGTTTCTCCTCGGTCAAACCGTGACGTAACTCTGTAAATCAGCAGCATTGTGCAAGTGAGGAGCTTGACCTAATAGATAGAGCAAACACTTAAAACTCCAGCACGTAGAGTAATAGCCCAGCTCCACAGATGTCAATGGGAATTTTACTATTGACTTCCATAGGGCCAGGATCTCACCCATATCTGCATAGATGATGAATAGCTCCCCTGCCTTTCAATATCCTCTCTGGCTAACAATAAATTATCTCTGCCAGTGATTACTTTTAAGATGTAGCTCATAAAAACGGTTGTGAAAAGCAAATAGTATTGCCTTTGGGACAGACTATATTAAAGTGAGTGTTGGATATGTTTGAAATCTTCCCCAGATGGATTGCCATCGGGCACTACGAGATCTTCCTGCCTTCATTTCAAATAATCCCAGCCGCTTGTCCTGCTACTGCATTATCCTTGTAGATTTTTTTTTTTTTTCAGAAAGAAGGAATTAAGCTTTCTATCAAAGTGCATTTAATAAGAGTATTTGTTAAGTGGTTTTGCCTCCATCCTAGTTTATGGGTTTGCAGAGAAACTTTTGTTTACTCTAAGAAATGACTGAAATACCGTCCCCGATGTCTGTTATTTTTTCTTGCATACACATGTACCCCTAAGAGACAGTGTTTAATACAAGTTGATGGGGGGAATCTGTTTTTGTAATTTCATTTTCATCATCTTAAAGTATTGGCCAAGTGCCAGCTTTGGGATGCACTTTGCTAGAAAGAAAAAGCGTTCCTGATAAAGAAGTAAATAAGTTCTAATTTTTAAAGCCGCAGGAGCCCTTCATTCAATAACCTTCCTGTGGGTCATGGGCAAACTGACACCTCCTTTGGTCAGAAAAGTCATCCCAATTA
>NW_008591392.1:84169-89817 GCF_000691845.1 Merops nubicus
TCTTCTTTATTTGAATAAGCTTTTAAGATCAGCTGGAGAAGGCTTCTGCCAGGACCACTATTCCAAACTTGTCCAGCTGCCAGTGAGTTTCTCTTGAAAGTTCATTTCCTGAGTTACCCTTTCTGTTTTCTCTTGCTGTATCATTTACTCACTCTACTTCAATCTCCTGCACTCGTATTCAGGGGAAGGGCACCAGGTTACTGGTGTACACAAGGCTTCTGCATGTATTAAGACAGACACAGTGTAAACCACAGTGTAAGTGATGTCTTCTTGGCTTGCATGTGATACTGCAGAAATATTCAGACTCCTTGGGGACTCCAGTAGTGACTTCCATTTTCTCCACTGAGAAAATAACAATTTATTGCTACACTTTGTTTCTGACCTGCTAGTTATTTATCCATGAACTAACTTCCTCTCTCATTCTGCTGCAATTTTCTTTTAAGATTTCTTCACCAGGAATCCTTGAATGCTCTTTGAAAATGAAGACACGGATGGTGAACTGTGTCCCTCTTACATGGAGAAGGGTAGCTGAGCTCTGTTTTTCTGTGTGTGGAGAGAAGAGCTGTCATGTTGTCAATCAAAGAAAAAGTGCTGGAGAACGGCAGGTCCATATTCACATCCTCGTGATGAGATCTGAACGTGAAATCTCAGTATCACAGGCCAGGTCCCCCACAGCCACACACATGCATTTTGATATCATCTGCCCTCTTCTGCTGCTGTTCGAGTAGAGAACAGAACTTTTGAAGCCCTTTAAGTTATTTTGCACATGTAACTGGCATTGGATATTTCCTAACATTGAGTGCCCTTTTATTTCTGTTTGAGTGCACAGCCTGCTGCTGCTTTCTCTTCAGACGGGCACGTAGCACACAGCCATGAAAGAGCTTCTCAGGTTATTGAAGTGAGTACCCATGCTAACCAGGATCACTGGAACAAGGGACTGGTTGATCATAAAGGTCTTTTGTCTCTCTACTCCTCTCCTTTTCCTCCACTACCACTGCCTGTAGCCTCAGCCCAGGTAAAGAACGTGGCAGAAGTTGTACTGCCCAGAGGAGAAGGATAACCATCCTTTAGAGGAGGGAGGGAGAGGAGGAGCAAATCATTATTTTGAATTAGAACCACATTTTTCAAGAGGAACCTATCTAAAGCCTCAAGCAGTGATTGTAAAACTACTACCCATGAAGACCTATCCAGCAACTTGTTTAGGGAAACTTCTTCCAGATCTACTCTGTGTACAGTGCAGAGTCTGGGAACAGAAACAGGCTTCTGAGTGTCCCACCAGATCAGCCATGTCCAAGTCAGCAAAAGTCCTCCCTGTGGGGGAAGGCTCACAGCAAATGAGCGGGACTTAAATGGAGGAGAGCCAAAGTCATTCTCTGGGAAGTCACTCTGCAGTTTTAGGACAGGGATTACATTTAACATCCAGAGTCAAGGTGCTCTCATTTGTGCACCTGCACAGATAGCAGACCTACCTGCTTCTGCTGCAAACAAGAAAAGATATATAACAATGGATATGATCTTTGTTCAGAAGTTGAATTTGAGTTTCCAATGCTTTGTTGTTTCACTCAGCATCATTCACTACGACTTCTCTGTTCCAGCTCTCCTTCTCCACCATGTAGCAATTTCTGTTTCATTTTTATTCCATCTACTGACCTGAAAGAGTAAATGCTGTGATTCCCTAACAGCATTAAATGCTGTGATTCCCTAACAGCATTAGCTGAATGAGCAAGCCTGGGAGAATTAACCCCTCTGAGGGTCTCTGTCCCATTGTGAAACGCTTCATAACAAGTTTTGCTACAACTGCACCTCTTGAACTTTTATATCAGAGTTGATTTTTTCCTCCCCCAGGACTTTTTTTTGTCCCTTCTGCCACCTTCTGCTTCATGCTCCACAAGTCCATTTATGCAAACATAAAACGCTCCAGAGGTGGGGAGGTGTTTGACAAAATGTTTGACACCCCCAAATCACATGTGTGAAGTTTCATTAGCTATGAAGAGCAATGACTACTCCAACATCAACCAGCAGATAAAGGGATAACATATTTTAAATGTCCTACCAAAGATAAGTGGAAGGCAGCTACAAGAGAGATTTTAAAGTCCTACTTTTGAAGTATGTATCATAATTAACTCAAGTTTTTTGGCTTGTCTATGAATTTATGTCAATACTTTTATTTTGCGAACTATATAATTTCAAGCTAAAATACCCTTTTTCAGTTTCTATTCCTATAATCCTTGAGTTCTGTTAATTATGTTGGAAAAGTAACTATCCTGCTCTTATTAAAATGTTACATCATTGAGGGAAGACAATTTATCAGTTTAAATGGCCACTTTTCAATAAATTACAGTTAGGATTAACTAAAGTCTTACCCCTATGAGACACACATTCCTCTCAAAAAAATAAAATAGAATGTAAATAGTAATTGGCATGCGAGTTATGTCAGCCACTGTAACTTTCCTTTGTGAGCTATATCTTGATTGAGGTGGGGGAAACGTTTGTTTTTAAGGTTTTCATGCTCCTTTTCCCCAAGACAGAAAGATTTTCAGCTTTATGCCCAGTTTAAAACCATGATTTGAGCAGCAGCCTATTGGGGGCACTCAAGTACTGCAAACAGATCCTACTCCTCCCAAACCAGGCAGCTTATGCTGCGATGGAATGGGGCAGACCCTGGGGCGCATTTTCACTTTACCTTCTATATAGAGAACAAAAGAGAGTAAAATAAACTATAACATTTTTTGTCGCAGCCTTCCTATTCCCCGATGCAAGACAAAGTGATATTAAAAGGTGCATTTAAATGACATTCAGAGCCTGATTATTCTAAAAGCGTGAAAGCTTCGTGCAGACTGTGGAGCTTGTCTGCATTTTTTTTAACTCTAAACAAGGTACCTCGTTCATTATGTTTCACTAGTAGATACAGTTATTATTCGCCTACTGAGTTTTTGGGACTGTTTTAAACTTTAATGACAGTCACATGTTCTGTTCTTTATTTTATGGAGCGAAACAATCATTCATTCAAATTATTTTTAAAAATATTATTCTTTTTTTTGCCACGAAGGGAAAATTTGCCTACTGTTGGAGTTGTGGCTGTTTGCCACAGCAGTCATTTGGACTGCTACCGTAAAGCCTTTATCTGATGGCAAAAACCTTGTACCAGATGTTCCTTTATTTGATCTGGTTTATGATTAATCAGATTTAGCCCAAAAACAGAATGAAAATCCTGCTATGGCACCTGGCTGCCATCACATAATAATTTGCTTTGAAGTGTGTGGGGGAAGGCTCATTTAATCTTTAAAACGCCACGGTGCAGAACAATAAGTTTTTGTTCTGATAGATTTTGGAGGAAGAGACGGTGAAAGTGAAGATAACAGCTACCAGCAGGATAATTTCCCAAACATCTCAAACTGGTAAATACGACTAATTTCTCCTAAAGGAAATGTTAAAGGGAGTTTGGCTAGTAAACAGTTACACACACACGCTCTCGTGCACGGCACCGAGGCTGGGACGATGCACCAGCAGCCACGGGGCCAAACCCCACCTAAGTAATAAAATTCAGCTTCTTTGTAGAATAAAAAGTTGTGCCAGGAGGAAAGTGTCACGATGGGCACAACTATTTGTGTGGAATTCCATCTTTATCCTCATGATACGGTGCACAATTGTGAGTGAGTGATTGATACCCGTCAGAATGGGATTTACAACACTTATCAAGCGGCACGTTCTCTCCAATTTCAGTACCTCCAGATGTGAGTCTTAAAAAAAATACTTGATTTTTAAATATTACTTCTAGTTTCTGCGCTTCTGGCAAATGGGAAATGTGTGCTTCTCGAGAGCAGTAAAATATGGAAACCTAATAGAAGATTGTGGAAATGGATAATGACTTCTGTCGAATGACATTATGCATTATGTATTATTATTATTTTAATCATTCGCTATCACTGGGAAAGATCCCACTAGGTTATTCCTGATGCTGTGTTTAGGAAATAAAAGAGGCAGATAAAGCTGTCCACGTTACTTCCCAATGCTTACCTGACAAAACTGAAATTTTCATAAATTAGTTACATTAAGATCTAATTAAAAAAAAAAAAAAAAAAAAAAAGAGTTCTCTCCTTAGGCAATTTTCCTCTAGATTTCTGAAAGAATGTTTATGAAACATGAATGTTTATGTTTAGAAACCATGGTAGTAATCGAAAGTTATTACTGGTAGGACTGGTTACCTCTGCCACCCCTTGGTAGTACTGTAGAGGTAATTAAGTGTCCATATCTCAGTCATTTCAGTAATGAATGCACTTTGCAGACTAATGATGTAGAATAAATTTGTGTTCAGCTTTTAAGGATGTGCTCATGGGTATTTGTGAGATGAACCCAAGGTGTCCACTGTTGTGGCAAATCTCATTTTATTAAACTAAGGTTCTTTTGTTATGGTACTCAGAGCTACAGGGTATATTTATTTTGGGATAAGCTGGAGAAAGAAGTACTTTGAACTGGTGAATACGCCACATGGTCTGGATACAAATTTTACTGTGGGAGTTTGAAACATTTAGCCAGATATATTTCTCTCTTTTTTTCTGCCTTTCATACTTTTTCTCAATATCAGACATAAACATTTTTTCGGACAAGGAGTTTTGACTGCACTTATTGGGAATAAACTTGATCTCCCTGCACATTGGTGCAGCAACTGTGAGGGCAGCAGGAAGCCAGGTAAGGGAGTTGGCCTGTTTTATATAAGCAACTTAATCTATCGGGTAATAAAATTATGTGAAACTTTCTCTTGAAAGAGATTTTTTTTTTTTTTCCAAAATTGTCCTTTAAACAGACTTCAAAAGGTGATGAGTTCTTTTCTGTTCTAATAACTTTTATGAGCCTATTTTTACGAGAAACAAACCTTGCAATCAGCATTAAGATCTCCCATTTATGTCTTCACTAAAGCATATCCAGTTAACTGCAAAATGTCACTTGTTCCGAGCAGATGTCTGGGTACCATAAATGGTGTTTAGCTGCCTTGTCTTTAGCAGACTTGCACCAGTTCATCCCATTTCACCTGCACAGGCCTGTGGTGAGTTATTGGTCCAGTACCATCTCTCAAGTGTTTGCAAGCAAAATGATGTAATGGGATTTCTTTAAAACAGCTGGAAGATGGAGATGAAGAATAGATCAAGATCATGGTTTCCAGGTTTAGGACTTTGGGTGTCTCATGTCCTCTTTATTGTTGCACTTGTGAGGGAGGTCTCCACACTGATCCATTTTCATGTGTTTTTTAATACCTCCTAATTTATGTATTAAAGCCATGCCAAAGCATCTCGAATGCCAGGCAGCAGTTTCCATCCATGGCACTCGGTATGCAAATATACCCATTGCAGCTCGCACACGAAGAGCTCCTCCAGCAGCTGTTGAAGATGCACATTCAGAAAGTCTTTAATAATGAAACCACTGTTCCACTGCAGTAATGAAAAATTCCTTTAGGGATGTTTTCTCCAGTAGGGACAGCTTGTAATGCAAACCCCTGAATTCAGGAGGTTTTTTTTGTTCTTTTTTTTTAATCTTTGGTCTTTCTTCTCTTCTCGCTCTTCTCAAATACTTTCTTCCTACTTTCTGCTCCTGTGTCAGCTGCTGCCTGGCAACTTTTCTCTCTCTGGTGGGACAGGGCAGGGCACCCGACC